>NW_009596577.1:181486-205058 GCF_000690535.1 Cariama cristata
CTCACTGACGGTTTCGTGGACAAGAGGTGAAGGAGTGACATCCTTTTGCTCCGCTTAGGCATCTGTGTTCTGCAGAGCCAACTGTAGGTGCAGGAAGCTGCTCACCTTTTTTTGTTACTCGTGTTGCTGCGATTTACATCCTCTCTTTCCACAGCAGCAATACTTCATTGCTGGATACAAAGATATTATGAAGCACTGACTGATTCTTTGGGGCGGGAGGGGAAGTTGATGCAGCAATGCAAAGTAGTGTTGTTTTATTTGATTTAAATGTAACGAAATGGGCAGCACGTTCACAGTTAAGGCACCCTGTTGCTGACATGACTGGGGTAGACAGGGTCCTCAGCTGCTAAGCAGGGATGCTTGGATGTGCCACAGGGTTTCAGAGAGAATCCCCCTGTAAAAGGAAGCGTGTGCCAGTATTGTAGAGTGCTTGTGCCAGCCAGCTTGCAGGGTTGATTTGGCATTTGGCGTATTGATAGCGGCTGCCAGTGTGTGGTGGAAGAGAAGGGAATAGACAAGAAAAACACATAGAGGTTTAAAATAAAAATGTAAAATTATTTGCTTTGTGCCATATGGACTCCAATATTTTGACAAAACTAAGGCCAAAATTAATCATGCCAGGTTAGAGTTTTAGTTCAAAAACATATGTATAACTGTCCCCCTGAGTGTGTATTTGAGTTACCATTTTCATACAAAAAAAACCTTAACCTTTTCAGCTTCTTGTTCTCTGCTCCACTACCAATTGCTCACCCAGATGAGCTTTTCCTATAGTGTGAAAGTTTAAAATAATTTTTGCTTTTTTTGGTGGTTTCTTAGTTAAATGTTAAAGATTTTTTTGTTGTTGTTAAAATTCTGTTTGGAGGAGTTTATTTTCTTTTTCTTTTCATGGAACTAAACGGATTTTAACAAAAACTGTTTTATGTCCAGGCTGGACTCTTTGTTCAGAAAGAAAGGGGTAAGGGATGAGAGGATGAGGCGGAAGGAGTAACCACAACTGCTAGTAATGGTTGGAGAGCCATTATATGAAAAGTGGAAGTCCATCACGCAAATCCTGCTTGTCTTAAGATGCTGTCCCCACTGCACCTGTAGCATAGGGATTTTCAAATCTGGGATTTAAGTTTAGAAATACGGAATGTGGCAGATCTGTGGATTTTAATTTATAAAGGAACTGTTCTGAATATATACAGTAATATGACCTTTTACACGATGTAAACAATCAAAATTTTCGCTATAGTTTTTTCATCAAGCACCCAGCATCTTCCTATACCACAGCATATTTTTCAGGCTTACCCTGTAGTAGGTCATTATTGAACAAGCTTGCCTATGCATTGAAGCATAGTACTGTTCTGCGCTGGTTCCTGTTGTGGGCATTTTGCTTCACTGCTAAAAATGCCATACGGAGTCTAGCTTAATCCGCTTCAAAAGCAAAGCTAAACCATACAAAGGCGATCCTGAAAAGGAATAAGGATGAGTGTGGAGTAGAGCTGTTCTGCATTAGTTTTTCAGGGCTGGTTCGTTGTGTACACAAGTCCACAGGTTGACATCAAATCTTGAAAGATCTTGTTTTTATAGAGTTCAGGTGTGATTGAATCGGGTATTTTTGTTCATCCCACTATAGAGATATAAGATGGATATGAAATTCAAATATAGATCTCTATCTTTTTAAAGTTTGGAAACGTTCAGAGGCAGGATTTAGGCAATCTTTAATTCATGTGAATATAGGCAATACTATGACTGTCTGAGGACAGTAAATATATCTCTATCTGTGATTGATCCTCAAGATCAGCCTATCTATTATCATAAAGCCCCTTCTTTGAGAGCGGGAAGAAGTGGGTGGAAATTTGAAAGAACAAATTTAAGCAACTGGTTTCCTTTCACTTTTGAAACCAAATAGTGAGAGAGGCATAAAAGAGCCCCAGTTTGGATGATAACGAAACACTGCTTTGAAGTTCTAACTAAATAGCATTTCTTGTTCTCTGCTGTCGCCTGTAAGACTCAAAAAAAAAAAAAAAAATCGGACAAGCAATGATTAGTATGTAATAATGTATGTTCAAATAGCTTATGGTATTATGAAAACAAAATTTTAAAAGGCCAATATACTGACGGTCAAAATCTGTGTAAGGGGCAATAGGGGGGAACCTTCACAAAAATAATATGCTGATTGCATGCAGCTACCCTGCCGAGTCAAATCTTAAATAAATTATACATATATGGCTATACTGGAGCTGAGAAATGAAGCAGTTGAAAATGTTCCTGGTCCTGTGCTTTAGGCAATGCCTATATCCACTCTGTGTCCTTAACACATTGGATGTTTGGTCTGTTGGTTTGGGTCCCCTGCCACAGTAACTGGGTAGTAGTGGGTGCTTCAGAGGCCAGTGGAAAAATCCAGCCTTGTGCTAGATTAGATATAGGGAGAAGCGTGTGTGATAAACAATCTCTCTTGATTCTTCAATAAGGAATCCCTTTCTCTCAACTGCACCCCACTACCCAAATCTCCTCCACCCACTTGTAAGAAATCCTCATGAAGTACTGAAATGTTCCATATTTGGGTAGAGCTTTTTTCCAAGGAAATGAATTTATGTATCCAAAAACTCAGTTTCTAAGCAGCTGAAGTTCTTGAGAAATTTGGGTCAAATCTGATAAGTAATTTCAGCCAAAACAAAGATGAAAATAAAATTCTGAACATCAAAATGATTCATTTCAATACATACGAAACAAAGCATTTTGATTTCTTGGGATTTCCAAGAAGACTCAGTAACTGTACAGCCTAGTGATGAGGACTGCTCACAGGCGCATTGGAGATCCATGTTCTTATCCTCTTTCTTCCTAAAATGAAGAAAGGTCTTGAATGTAGTTATTCCTCTTCTTGTATTCCATTCTTAGTCTACATATACATACACTCATGCATACATGTTCATGGAGGGAGAAATAGAGTAATTCTGTAGATTTGTGAGCAGGCTGATCCCTGTGAAAAGAGGTAGCTGGGATCCACTCTATGCCAAAGAACATGTAAGTGCTTATGCAGGGCTTTGACTGGAAAGACTGATAAATAGATCCTGATGTATCACTGGTTAGGGCAGATATTAGGATACGGTGCACCCACAAATCCTTGCCGCAAATCACGTTTAATTTAAATTCAGGTCCTCCTGATCTTGGTGAATACTTTAATCCCTAAGACACAATGGTAAGGAGAGTTTGACAGCAGCATCTTGTTCACAGGATTGACTTTTAAACTGCTGGCAGCACCTTGTGCCCAACAAAAGTATCCTTAAGACACAGTTATTTGTACAACTCTGCTTTCAACAGTGGAAACTAAGGTTTGGACCTAAGCTAGCAGAAATAACTCAGAAATGTTTAGTGAACATTAACAGACTTTGCTCAGGTTTTGTGAGCTTCTTGGGATCAAATCACCCTTCGTAAACACCAACTGTCCAAAACGCACAATAAACAAATAGACAAAGAAATTTTTATGTACTACTTGGGAGATAATGCAGTTTTGGTCTTTGGCTAACAGAATCAATCAAATCGCTAATTGTAAACCCAGCACAAGAGGACGTGAGCGAAGCACGCTGCTGTTCTAAGTGTACTGTCATGGAACTCTTGCTGTTCTACCAAAATCCGCTTCCAAAGTCTCAGAGTTAAATCACAATGAATAAGAGCAAAATTTGGCCCTTGCTTTTGGCATAATATTGATTGCTTGCTATCTTTTTATTGGTTTTATTTGCCAGAATAGATACTATTTGAACTTACTTTAAAAAAGTATGTTTCAACATTACTTAGGCACAAACAGAGGCTAATGTGTCTAGCTTTCAGATAGCTTGTTACCATTTGAATACTCTGTAGATAAATTATATTAAAAGAAAAAAAAACAAACCTGTTTCAGCTTCTGACTCATTCTAAATGGAGACTTAGCTCTAAGTAATCAAAATTGCTTTGGTTGTGCATAGCAGCATTAAAAGCCTTGTCCACTAATTGAGTGAAGCGGCTCCAGTGAAGCAGCCTTGCCCCTCATTATGTGATCTCACAAGTGCTGCTTGTCACTGTCGCTTGCCGGTCTCAATCTAACTGTACTGCTGGTGCAAATTAACGGTAATTCATTATGACATGCTGTGTCCTTCCAGTGAAACAACAATATGGATCTCGTACCACCCTGCCCTTCTCTCCTTTCCTCCCCACACCTCCCAGATTCTTTTCCCACCTCAAGATATCACCTGTGACTTAGCCTTCCAACTCCTTCTATGTCAGGGTGCATTGTGGCTTGGCTGATGGATAGCACCTCATGCTCTTCTGCTGACACCTTAGAGACGTGTATCAAACAAAAGGCAGTGCTTTCTGGCAGCTCAGGCAGTCTCAGTGCTGATGGAGGACTTGTACTTCAGGGGAAAGCCGTGTGTGCACACGAGTGTGATCATCCACCACCACCTGCAGCTGAAGAACCCTACTGATGGCATGCTTTGGCAAGGAGGAAAGACCAGTGGGTAACACTTTAAAATCAAAGTCAGCTAATGCATGTGGAGTTTTGATGCGTGACTACTGTACTCAAACACTATTGGTTATTAATTTATTTTTACTTCCATCCTGAATGCAAGAAGTGACATTAAGAAAGGAAGCATTAGTTGGGAGCTCAGAAATCAAGATAATCCATGCCTTACTTCTCAGATTTCTTTGTCACTTTGCAACAGATGCTTATGCTCCCTTTAATAATAATCTGTACTTCTCATCTTCTGGTTATGCTGTTCTTTTAAATGACAAACGGTATTGTGAGGGCTGTTTCCTGCTTTGTGTGTGTAGAGAGGTTCCTGCAAGGGAGCCCTGATTTCAGCTGGGGCTTCTGTCCCACATCCTCAGCTTGTGGAAGTTGGCCAAGTGCCACTGAAGTCTTTAAGTGTATGTAAAAGGTCTATGGTATATCATCGTTACTGTTACTTGCATTGCTGGAGAAGAGGGATCTTCAGCTAGTGTGATCTTAGTCCATATCTCCAATTCTCAAATGAGAAAAGATCCCATATCTTTCAGTTATTTCATTCAAAATTAAAATGAACAATTTTTCCATGAAAATTGAACACTTTTTGTTTTGAAATATCAGCTTTGAAACAAAATACTTGTACTTCTGGTGGGGGAGATTGTTGAAGCTATTTTCTGAAGATAATGGGTTTTTAGTAGATTTTTCACTTAAAAATGAACCCACTAATTTCTCAATTAAAAAAAAAAAAATTGAGGAGGAAGCAAGAAGGAAGGGAGGTTCAGGTCAAACCTTACCTTTTTTTTTTTCCTCAGAAAAAATTTCAGAAGAATCCAGAACTGATTAAAATCAAGGCTGTGGCTCTAGGTTCATCCTAACTAATGTTAGGCACTTTTCAGAGGTCAGAAGATTTTGAATGTTATCATGTGAGCCTGCCTTTGTAGTCAGCACAGAGATGCTTTTCAGCAAAAACATTTCAGCCCCCATTTTAGGCCTTTGGCCCATAGGGCAGTCTGTCCATCTCTGCCGGAGGGATCCTGGGCCAACTGCGTTCTTAACACATGCAGTTGAATTTAGGCTGGGTTAGTCATCACTTGCCAACAGGCCATTGACTCTGGAATGAATTTTTTTTTATTGATACTAAAAGGTCCACACGATGATCTATTATCATTGAAATATAATGTAGACCCATCTACAACGCTATTCATCAGTAACAAGGTTAATGCCATTACCCCCATTCCTCAGATGAGAAACCTGAAGCAAGGGAAATGACTCGGCAGAGGTCAGCCAGAAAAGACGTGTTTCTACCTGCAACCCACCCCTCCAGTCTCATGGTATTTATTAGGAGAGAGCAAAAGCAAGGTTTTCTCTAACCTTAAGTCCTGGATTCGTGTTTTCATATGCTAAACTTTCAACTAAATTAGTTCTTTCCCCAGTGGATTCAAAGCTTGAAGATGTGATTTCTAACAGTTTAAAGCCAAGTAAATAATCTCCTACAAGAGTTTGTGTATAAAATGTCACTGTACCTTATCACTGATTGTGTGATTTTTTGGGGGGTTCTGAAGTTTGCCTGACAACAGCACTTCCAGAATCTACTGCATCCTAAAATATCTCATGGTTGCATGTACTATTTCATGTGCAAGACTAAGGGTAAATATTTGGGAGGCTGTGTCTCTGTGGATATATCAAAGAGGAGGAGGAGGTTGGGACTTCTGACCAGAGAGAGGAAGGGTCAGTTGCCACCTTCATGTTCCACACTGTGCCCAACTGGCAGCACCAACACTAAGTTAACTGGTTTAGTGTAAGCTCAGGGATCTCTATACTATCTTGAAATAATTTCTCAGATGTACAGCATATATATAAGTGGTAATACAGCCAAAATAACTGTTATAGGTGCTGCAGGATCAATACTAGAGGTAAGGATGAATACTCTATCAAACAATTTTGGGAAACAAAATAACTCTTAATTTTGCTGCTTCAGAATGATAGAATTGTTGAGATATTTAACTCTTTGCCAAGCGTGTTATCACCTCTCCACTGAAGGCAACAGCGAAAGTCCTAACTGATTTCAGTACTGCAGGGTCAAGCTCCAGGTGTTGCAGGGCACTTGCATACTCAATGCAAAGAACTTTGAGTCCTTTGAACTGGGGAAAAATATCTTTAATTTAGATTATATATAATCATTTTTTATGAGAGCTTTAACTTGGTTAAGTATAATCATGTAGCTATTGTATAATTTAAATGGCTGGTGATTGTTATTTGATAATAACAACTTACATTTATATAGTGCTGTATATCCCAAAGGGATCCCAGAGGACTTTAAAGACGCAACAATAAAATACACAACAAAGTAAACATTAATTACAATTACACCATTACTAGAAAATATGAGGATATTAAAAATCTGGCAGTCTGTGGCTTGCTTCTGCTCTCATTTGAATTCATTAGCCAAGCTCACCCAAAGTGCAAATGGATTATTAGTGGTTCTGCTGTATCTGATTTTTCTGTACAAGTATTGCAGTGAGAGCAGAGGAGGGTAGAAAAGGGTTGTAAATACCCTTCTGAGGTTGCCTACAAAATCAGCTTCACTCATACAGGTTGCTTAAGTGGGATGTTACTTTTGACCTCTGTTGAACCTATTGAATTCATCCCTCTTTTGTTTGCGTCGTTGTTGTACTGTGTTAGGCTCTGTGAGGCTGGTTCCTTGTTAGATGGGAGGAGGCTAAGCAGGTTATCTTTCACATGTCACATGCCCACGACATCAGAGTAGGAAGTCATATAGTGCTTTGTACGACCTGTTCTTTTTTCATACGTAAGCCTTGAAATAGTTTAAACTTCAACCCTGTTATTGTCATGCTTGGGTTATTGATGTTAACACCTCACTGAGGTGAACAGAGCAATTTATACCTCTTCAGCTGCTCTTCCAGGCTTTTGTAGGTTCGAGTTCAAATTTCCTTACTGAAAAAGTTGTTGAGCATTGGAACAGGCTGCCAAGGGAAGTGGTTGAGTCACCATCCCTGGAGGTATTTAAAAGACGTGTAGATGTGGTGCTTAGGGACGTGGTTTAGTGGTGGACTTGGCCATGCTAGGTTTATGGTTGGACTCAATGATCTTACAGATCCTTTCCAACCTAAATGATTCTATGATTCTAAGTATCTAGCTTTGTACTTTCTTTCCTTAAATGCATATTGTCAATGCTGAAGAAAAAGATGAAACCTTCAGAGATGTTAATGTGTTCTACTGTAGCATCTCAGATAACAGTACCCTGAAACTGCAGGTGGGAACTGGAAAACCCATTGCAGCAGGCACTTCATGGACAAGTTGCATGAAAACAGTCACTGCCTTTCAGAGGTCACTGTCTAGGACTTGAAAAACATAGAACCAAGAATCCCAGAATTGTTTGGGAGGGGAATTGCTGAAGTGATGGGACCGCTTTCAGAGTAAAGTCTTGCTAACTACAAAAATAGAGCCAGGAAGCCGGGTGCTATTTTTGTGGATGATTAATGTAGGTGGTTTGCTTTGTGTTGTTTCTTTTCTAATGTAGAATAAATTCTGGCTTAATTCTGAAAGATTTCGAGAACCCCCTGAAATCCTCTTAAATTATAAAGTGGTTTTTTTAACTGTTGAGACAAGTTGGTTGTTTGCACCTGAAGATGAAGTTATACTGCTATTAAACATAGATTTGGGGATATCTGAGAGGGTGTATAAATTACTTTTTCTTTAACTGGCTTGCAAGATTTCTTGCCCTTTGAGATGGTTTTCAGTTTCTGAAAACATTACTTTTTTCTAGCTTTTGTCCACAACATATGAAAACACTGATTCAAATAAATTCTTCTTAAAATCATAGTTCTTTCTTAATCTCAGAGCTTTTCTTTAGTTTCTTTTTTAACACTCTTAATCATTGTGTGAAAGTTGTTTGCCGATACTGTCTTGTTTTTCAGATTTGTAATGAAGCATGAGGGATTTTTACATTTTGTGGTGAAAGTTTTGCATGGGTCTTACTGTAAGTCTTTCACAATGTCTTTAATTTGTTTATTTTTGGGAGATGGAAGAAAGGGAAATGGTGACTTACAGACAAATTTTCTGCTCCATTTCTTCTGTGCAGCAAATGATAACTCTCAAGTACAAATGCTGCTACACCAAAGACACTGAGCTGTAATTTTTGATCATAAGTACATGCACTGGTGGCCTACTTACTAACCTGAAATCTGCAATATGTATGTTGTAATATAGTGAAGAGCTTAATCTCTGAGTAAAGTTGAGCAAACATGCTCAAATAAATATCTAGGTGGAACCTTCTGAAGTTCCCTTCCACAGTGATTTGGATCATACCTTTCTGATCCTGCTACAGCCAAGCATTGGGCATCAAAATGCATGTAACTCCCAGGGAAGTGCTATGAAAATATTGTTTCTTTCTGAAAGTGTATTTGAGAGTAGGTTGACATGCAATAATAGTAATGGCACTTGTGATAATTAGGCATTGGAATAGGACCCAAGTCTTTTCACTCATCAGTGGTACATAAACTAAAACAAGAATGCTAAGTTGGACAGTGTTTTGTGTGTCATGCTATGTTCGACACAGCCCTGTTATAAAAGCATATATATGAAACACAAATTCACCTTCCGTATGGGAAGGTGTAGCTTTCTGCGTACTGCTCCACAGCATTGTAGGAAATCTCCCTCTTGTTCTGTTAAAGTTGCCTTATGTTTTGAACAGTCTGGATAGATCCTGTTAGAAAAGAATCCAGCCAAGGACATCATCTTCTCTGAAAGGAAATCGGTATTCTCCCTTAAAGGGACTTTTTAAGAACTTAAAAAACTTTAAACCTGCATTTTTTTTTTTAAATGGTCCGGTTATTAGTTGGAATTTAAGGACTGAACTTGTAATTACTAATCAAAGTCTACCTGTGGGAGCAGGAACTAGATAGAACCTCTTGTTTCACTTATTTAAACATAAATCCCTACAATTTGAGAAAAAATAGGTTTCCCTGGGTTACTGGTAGTAGCCTTCCCTTCTCTGTACCTGTAGGCCAGCTACTAAAAAGTTAAATGCATGCATATGTGGGTGAGAGATGTCACAAAATGTGCCTAGCTTTGTTGCAGGTATCATTAGATAATGGGTGGATTTTGTGGTCTAAATATGGAAATGAAGGGCAGACTGGACAGAATAATTTTTTTATTTGTAATAAAACCAAATAACGTTCAAGTCATTTGAAATCCCAGTGGTAAGGACTTAGGTACAATGTGGTAATTGCAGTGATTTTTAGAAGGAAATAAGAAGTAAAAGGTAACAAAGATTAGTTCAGAGTTTTAATTTTTATTGAGATTTGTGTTTTTAGAACAGAGGCAGAGTGTACATGACATAAGGAATGGCAATGCGTTAGTGAAAGTAGATGTCTGAAAGAAACCAGTCTGTGTTTGTGGGAGCATGAACCTGTTGAAAAGAAACTGCTTACTTTCACAGTGTTATGTACAAAAGTCATGATGAGCGTAGCAATGAAGTGTAGAGAAAGTACCCATTGTTTGTCCAAGAAAAATAGTGCATGTCTCGTAGTGTAAATGGCTCTGGGTTTAGTTTTTGTAGCATTTGGTATCAGTCTGTAAGACTCAAGGAGAGATGATCTAAATGAGAACAAGAAAGTCCTGGGATTTTGTTATGAAAACCTTTTTCAAAATACTTTTACAAAGCACCTTTAAAATGTTGAAGAAATATGTCAGAACTAATCTCAAGAGTGGGAAATAATTGGGATTTATTATCACTGCAAATTCTATAAAACATCCCCTATGTATGTTTATAGTGTGCAGAAAAGATAAATAATAGCCGATTAGTAGTCTTGACTTAGAGCTCTCTGTTTCCTCCTCATATTGGATAAATCTCCTACTGATGGATCAATCATTTAATCAATCTACTAACGTGGCCTTCAGCACTATAGTATCTGAGTGCCTCCCAGTGTTGGAACGCTCAATAATGCTTGGTTTTTCCTCCAGTTACTCTGTACTCCTTAATTTGATTTTGTTCTTAGTTACACTGATGTAAATCTAAAACTACTCCATTGATTTTTGATGGAGAAAGCCAGCATTTATGAGCCTGAAGAGCAGAATCTAACCCTCCTCTTGCAATTTCCCAGCTATTCTTAAGTTGTACTAATAATATTTCTTGGAGTTATTAATCTGCGCTCTCATTTATTCTCCGTGTTCCTGCTGCATCTTTTTTTTTTTCTTCTGCTTTGGGTGTGATCCAAAGTCCACTGAAATTGCTATCAGTCTTTCTATTGATTTCAGCTGACTGGCTCAGTTTCCCACTTGCCCCTCTCTCTCCTTTTTTCCTCTCCGTGGGCTCTGAAGATTCCTGTATGAGTTTGTGTCCATCTGAGTAGAGACTTCTAATTAATTAGTTACATGTATTCCTACAGTTCTGTGAATAAGCACCTTGCTGTACTGGGAGCCTAATCCCCATCTTTTCCTTAATACTTACTGCTTCCCTAAGTTTAGTTTTGCTTTAATGAGATCCCCATCTCCTCCTCATGCTCCAAGTCCTTCTCTCAGGTTCAGCATCTCTTATTTTAGGGCCTGACCCGAGTTATGTACAAAAATGAATGGAGAAACCCCACTTACTTCCTTGAGATCTTCGCTCGGGATAAAATGTTGTAGTGAATATGAAAAAGGTTTTGAATGAGATAGTTGTGGCTCTTCCTTTGATTATTTTTTTTTTCCCTGCCTGCCTTCAGTGTTGGAAGCAGAAGAAAATAAAAAGAGGAGTTGATAATATAAGCTGGGAGACTTGGCAGGTAAGAGCTGTGTTTTCTTACTTGCTGGTGAGGCATTTCTGGAAGTGCTGATGTGAATTGGCAGTGGGTTGGCTCAGTTCTGGGAGACAAGGCTGGCCCAGGACCTGCGCAGTCAGGTTGAGTTCCTTGTTCCTTCACAGCCTTTCTGCATTAACTGCAGGCAAATGCCTCACTTTGGTTCCTTGCCTGCGATGGGGCAGAACTGCTTCCCTGGTGTGGGAGGGTGGCTTGAGGAGAAATGTGATAAAGGCTGGGAAATAATGAGGCAGTATAATGGGTGGCAGCACGTGTGAGCTACTTGGACAAAGTTGCCTCGTTCAAGGGTGACAACCGTGTTGTGTGGATGGCTGGGCTGGTGTTTGCATTATTTCAAGAAATGTTTTACTAAGGTACTTGTGTGATATCTGTAACTTCACTTCATTCTCTTCTTTGAAGGCTCATTGGAGTTCTTTAGGGTCATTGCTGTTCTACGTGGTTTTTAAATGAGGTGGAAGTGAAATACAGTATAACCAAGATGCAACAGTTGCTTTCATATAAAAACTGTGCTGAAAGCACAATAACAACTTTGGAAAGCCAAGCACTCATTGTTAGAGAACTGCAGTTCACAAAAACAGTTCCTAAGGGCTTACTTGAGGCATATCGGAGGACAAAAGGCTTTTCTTGGGGACAAAAGCCACAGCCAGGCTGCCAGATTTCAAACCTTCTTCCAAAGTTTGAAGCACTAGAATTTTTTTCAGAGGGAGAGCTCAAAGAATTTTAGGTGTAATATTCCTTAACCTTGTTCTTGGAAAAAGTTGTAGCATTTCCAAAATGCTCAGCCTGAGGCAGTCATGCATCATAGAGAAATCAGCTGAAATGGCAAAATATTGGTGGGGTATGAACAACTGCAGGTAGTTGTTTAATTGCTTGTGTCAAGTAATCTTAACAGGTGTAGCTACTGATCCAGTTGATTATATAAATTGTCCTGCAGTCTTTCCTGGGTTCTTACTGAGGCAAATATATAAGATGTGCCTGAGTGAGACTGCAGTACTTGGCCCTATGACTCTGTCTTAAAAGACAGCGCTTACCCAAACAGGGAGTGACTGATGTTTCTGCTTCTCTGCCTTTTCTTCATAGCACACTGTAGCAAGAATCCTCAATTTTCCTCTGCCTCCTACAAATTTCTGAGAATACCTTTAGATTTTAATATTCAGAGATCCAGAAGATGTAAATAAGAGCGAAAGTAGTATTGCCCTGTTTGAAATTCCCTGCTGGGTCAACCTGTCGTGCTGTCTGACATAGGGATATAATAAGCTCTGTGGGGCAGCGAGTGCCTCCCTTACTCATCCGCACAGTCCTTAGCATAGCAGTGCTGTGCTGCTTTTTTGGAAGGGGCTTCTAGCAGCACATCACATGAGAAGTACCGAACTCCTGTGACTGAGAGTTTGCAGGTACATGGAGCAAGCTTGGCTCACACTTGGAGGTCAAAAGAAGTTTGTGGCTGATGAGAGAATAATCATTTTCTATTCTGAAATAATTTGGTCTCTAGCACTTATGAGACGACTCATCAGTACAAACTAAATGGCAGCATTGTAAAAATAGATTTTTAGTTGCAAAATTTTGGTCTGAGAATGAAGTGTTTGTGTTTTCACTGTGTGTGTCACTAACAGACCTCTAACAAGCTGTACATGAAGATGATTAGGGATATGTTGTTTGATTTGGAAGAATTTATCTTCTGGTTTTGGATGTTTGTTTTTTTAATTTGCAAGTGCTGTCTTGGTTTCTTGAAGTTTTCAAAACCATATATTGGCATCTGTTTTTTGCTGTGAAATTACATCGTCTCTGAGCAAATCAGTGTAATGCATTAGGCTGTTTCCCTATGTGTGCTAGGTCATATGTTTAGTATTAAAGCTCACTTTCTGTGCTTTTTCATAACAGTTTAGTTGTCTGCTAGGAACTGGTAGTTAAAGTATGGCAGACTTCAGATAACTCTTCAGGCTCAACCTCTCTTTCCACTGCCTTTGATCAGGATACATTCAGCTCTCACATATTTGTAAATTATTTTTTCACATGCTCCTTTGGATTTTCATAGATGTGCCCTTCTGCATAACAGGAATAGTGAGTGATTTCTTATAGTTCCTTAGCATATAAAAATTTTCTTACTATAAACTCTGATCAAATTTGGGCTGTAAGTGCAAGTAAGAATAGAAAGACATGGATCCCACTACAAAGAGTTTGCAGTTAAAGTGGTAACAAGTAAAATGGAAAAGGTGGAGAAGACAACTGTCAAATACAGCATGTTCATGTTTATACAAATATATGTATAGACATATATACCCCTGTTTATCCCTGCGGTTTGATTTAACATAATATTAAAAAAAAATAGTAGAAAGATTAATCTATAAAAAAAATTTGAACCATGTGGCAGAATGTGTCTGACTGATGAAAATGAAAAGCAGCCAGAGATCGAAAGAGGGGAGGTGTTGGTATTTTTTCTGGATAGGTTGTCTTAGTCATTAAAAACAAATTATTCAACCTTTTCCCAAATAAAATGTGAATGTTTATGACTTTTCCTTCTGTATGATTTTGATGAGAAAGAGTGGGTATTGGTACAGTTTCAGAAACTTCCTCCATGCAGATGTGGTAAAGCACGTTAAACCTATAGTCTGTAAGTTGGACACCCATTGTAGGCTGGAGAGTGTAGCTCTGAAACAATGAGAAGGCATTTGTCTAAGGTGGTATACTTGCCTCAGATTTTTGCGTCTAGTTTGGTGAATAATATAAATGTTCTCAGTCAAATTCTCATTGTAATCCCATTTTCTGTTGCAGATACGGTTTTGGGCAACCTGTGAATTTGAGTCTGTGTGGCGACAGTGGGAAGTGGGTTGGGAGGAATTGCTGTTACTGTATTACTTCCCCTCCAAAAAGGTCTCAAAATGAAACCATCTGCTAAATTGGTAATCTGCAAGCTCACAATATTTGCATGCATTTCTGAGTGTGGCTGTGAGAGCGAGGGAGGCCCCGTTCTTGCACACCGTTTGTTTTCTGTGTGATCCTGAACTTTGAGATCTGAATCTTTTATTTGCATGGATGGCTTTAGTTTTGGTTTGTTTTGTACTTGTTTTTGTAAAAGTCCATGGCTGAGGCTTGTTTGCAAGAGTGGCTTGTGAGGGGTACCTCTGTGTTGATCGATCATTAGACCCACCAGGTCTAAAAGTATCATATTTATGTGAAGAGCAAGTCCAAATGGTATTGTGATATTTTATTGGAGTGTTCGTATGCAAGGGTGCTTACCATTATGTCTTTCTGGATTTCAACTGCAAGAGCTGTTGCCTAACGAGGAATTAGGGTGATTTTATAGCGCTAAAAAGACCTAGGATAAGGTTCGTTCTTGTCTCTTTGTTTTGCACCCAGCAGTTGCTCAGGCAACTGAGAATCAGTGGATGACTGTTCCCAGATGACACAAGTTAAAATCATGCACATCCTTGACTGATATATCTATGAAAATAGGACCAAATGGGAAATAACTAAAGAAGCTGAGTGTACCAGAAAACCTGTGTGAAATGTTCTTTCGTATGTCCTGTTCTGACAGGCAAAAACTATTGGTTTGTGTCTCTCTTAAAAAACAATTTCAATGCAACCAAGACCAGATTTTTTTCTTTAAACTAATCTTGATGGGTTTGGGTATCACATTAGGTAGGATGGGTGGCAATCTCTTGCCTAAATATCACGAGTGATAAAAATCATGTGGCTCTAAAACAGCAGAGTAGAAGACTGATCAAATGTGACCTCTTCCTAAAAGCAGTGTCGCTAGGGCAGCTGAGAAGAGATTGGGAGTGAGAAGGTGGCACTAGAGTCTTGGAGAAGTGTCATAAACCTGGAAATGCCTTGGATCAGTCTGCTTGGGATCTGGAACTATAATCTGGTGCCTCATATGTTTGTTTCTGACTTCCTCTGTGAGCAAATTTTGTATGTACAAGGCTGGATTCTTTTTTGCTCTTCAGTTTAGGTCAGAATGCTCCTGGTCATTTTTTGGCTCATGATTTTTCTTGTTCTTTAGAAACACTTTTTTTAAAATACAAAATTCCTACAATTAAAGCATTTCTAAGTTGCCCCTGAAGATAAGCGGTTCTTCTGCCTGCCTTCTATGAACAAGTTGGTGTTTTATATGTATCCTGCATATGATTTTCTTTCAGAAAACTGGATAATGGGAGTAAGTGAATCAGTAGTTAAAAGCTCAAGTATTTCATTCATGCTTCCCTGTGGGAAGTCCCATTGCTGTGTCCAGTCTTGGTCTGTGGAATCTAACTAGCTTTGGTGTTGCTGGGCCAGCTGAAGGGCAGAGTTTCTGAAAAGCTTTGTCTGTCTTTGGCTTTGAGGCTTATGTGTGGGTGTTAACTTCTTGTTCATTTTTTCTGAAAGGGGAAATGCTTTTTGTTTAAGGAGAAAAAAAAAAAACAAAAGTCAAGAGTTTTAGCTGGTTTTCCTGCTTTCTGTGCATGTTTAATAATGTTGCTTTCCACTGGGAGGTGTTGGTCCAGCTTACCTGGGAGCAGTGCGCATCTGGACTGTTTTGCAGAGGTGATGAGTAAGTCTCCTTCTGAAGCTGACGTGGTGTCGTGGGCACCTCAGAACTTGTGAAAATCAGCTAGTGAACATTTTTCATGGTTTTCCTTAAGCATCATTTAAAAGTTAGTTACAATGCCAGCAAATGTTAGCTCTGTGGAGCTGTTAAGCTTCTTCGAAATACAGAGTCAATGCAGCGGACAAATCCTGCTTTCTCTCTTTGGCCAATATTGTGATCGTTTACAAAACTCCAGGAAGTTTTTGTCTCCTTTTCTGCTTGCAGTCAGATACCTGTTCAGCAAAGGAAAGAGACCACCTCATTTAGCACTTCATTCTGAAGTGTAAGTAGCATTTGTGGTGGTTGCTTATGTGAAAAATCATAGTTTTTCTTTTCTAGAATTTCAATCACTTTAAAGAAAGAGATGCTAAACACAGATTAATTTAACCACGTGAATAAGTAAGCATGATTTAATCAAGCAAATTAACTTGCTCAATGTAAGGATGTGAGAACGTAGATGTGCATGCTTTTCATGTGAAAGGCTTGGTGGTGGAAAGGAGTGACGAAACCGAGCTAGACCCCCTGCTCCCGCAGGGCAGGTAAGACCGACACCCAGGGCTTGCAGCAGCAGCCCCTGGTGCAGATGCGCGTTTGCTCCATGGCTCCTCCGGAAGGAGGACTTCAGGTTTCAGTGCCTACGCTTTGTGGATCAAAGTGCATTTCGTCTGTGGCTTCCTCTGAGAGGAAACAAGATCTACCAGAAAGTTATCTGGATGTTTTGCGTTGGTGATCTGCCACATAAACTCACCACAGAGTAGCTCACGGTTGTTACACCATTTCCTGATATGCACAGGGAGCATCCAAGGTTGAGCACAAGAGAAAGAATGGAGAAATATTGGGCAAGAGCTTACAAAATAATTTCCTGTCAGGAGACTTGATATCAAGGGAAACATCAGTAAAAGGGATTTCAGCTTTGGTGATGGTTGCTGCTGTTGTAAGCACAATTATAAGCTTTCTAGTTTGTGTGACCCATTGTCCTGAAATGCTGTTCCGGTTACCATTAGGAAGCCAAGTGTTACTAACATACTCAAATGCACGGCAGAGTTCTGGCTCTTCAGTGTCTGGACCAACTCCCAATGTTAGGAACAGGAGTCAAACGGCCATCCTTTCTCCTGTGCTAACACACACCGTGCCATTAACAGTCTGAAGGCAATTTTAATAAAATACATAGCCCTGCTGAGCTGGTCTCGGAAGATAAATAAGCAGTGTAGAAAAGAAGCTTTTGTTTAAAAGTAATTATTTAAACTATGCATTACAGGTAATTTTCCTTTACCAGTAAAGCAAATGCTATCAGAATTTCAATAATAGCTTTGTGTTACTTATCTAGATAACATGATATTGTCATTTCCAGGAGCTTAAAATGCTGGTTTATTTTCATTTGTGTCAAATATAAGGGTGAATGAGACCTGAATATATATAAAAACTCGTGGGTTTTGTGTAATTTTGAGAGCAGTATTTTGTTTTCCAACCATTTATAGTAAAATAACGATCTAATGATAGTTTCATAAAGCGTGGACTTAAAACAGTAGGGCGAGGAGCATCTTATTTTCTGTTTTGTGTAAACATGCTGCATTTCACAGTTGACAGAAAACACAATTCTTTGAAGAGGAGGTTTGTCAATAATAATCGTAACAGCATGGTAACTTTATAATGTAGATGCAGACATAGCCAAACGCTAAGTGCTTCAACCCATATATAGCCCAGAAAAAGCAGAGGTGTCATTTTTTTACCCAAGAGATTTTTCACTTTCGAAAATTAAATGAAAAACGTAGCCTTTATGTTTCTTCCTCTCAGCGTTATTTCTACAGTGTAAATCTCTCTAATGATCGCAGATTAGTTTATTATGATGAAGACAAAGTAACTAAGGGAGGAAAGCAACTTTTTTTTTCTTGAAGTAACATCTCTGTATCGGGTCTTTAACTGAGAGGATGGGCATTTTGTTTCAGTGAAAACTTTATTATTCCTATTACAGATATATGTATATTTTCTATGTCAGTTATGGACGAGGGAAGGGTTTCTGCTTTGGGAGTTGAGACCCTCAAGCCCTGATTGTGCAGCTGAGCCCATGTGGGGTTGCACCCTGCAATGCTTGGCTGCAGCCTGGGTTTCTAGCAGAGAGCCCCATGGTGTGCTTTGGCTGCCAGGAGGTGAGACAGGAAAGATACCTGAGTGCATTTAGGGTATTTTTCAGCCCAAATTCAGGCCTAAATTCTGTCTAATTCTTAACCTAGTGTTTTCTTACTGGATGTCTCTAGGCCCTTAGAAATGCCTGACCAGTTGAAAGCGGAGGCCCAGGGATTAGGTGGATTTTTGGATCATTTACATCTGGTTGTAGTCTGTCTGCGCTGGAGTTTTCAGTTACCCGAAATGGAGAAAATAGCATTTCCCTACTTCAGAGAAGATTTGTGAGGATCAATGTGTTTGAGATTGTGACAGTAGGATATATCTGTAACTTACATAGGTAATAGATCAACTTAAATACTTTTAATAAAAGTGCACACATAATTCATTGCTCTGTCACAGGAATATTGTGATGCTTAGTGTTTGTGATCTATGTGAAAGAGGCCGAGATCTTTTGATTAAAAAGTGATACTGATATAACTGTGTGAGTTATGAGCATGCCTGCTTCCACACTGAATTTACTTCTCGACCTAGCCAGGCTGGAGTTTTAATCTGAGGTGAGTGAAAGTTGTTGTGTCCCCTCTGGAAAGTTTAATGTGTTTCAAGCTGTGCTGACCCTCGCTCAGCTTTCTCCCATGTCTGCTGTTTGGGCAGAAGGATGGTGCTGAGGTGGAAGGCAGAGCAGGCAGCCGATGCCAGGTAGGGGTCTTGCTGCCGAAGAGCCGGGCCGATAGCAAGGTAGTGCTGCGACTTGGAGCTGGCAGGCAGAAATCAAAATGCCACCCCTTGGCTGTGGAAAGAGCTAAAGATTTGTCTCCAAGTGACAGGCGCCAAGGTACTGTTGCCTGTTTTCTAATTTTAGTGGGAAGGCTGGCAGGGATCTTACCTAGACAGACAAGTGTTGTTTCTGCCCGGACCGATCTGCTGCTGTGGGTCCTATTCCAAATTGCTCGGCTCGGTGCCTCCTCGGCTTTCAGGAGGTGGTGTGCTGTCAGAAAGGAGAGGGGAAACCCCTACCCTTTTCTCAGAAGGCTTGTAAAACTTCTGAGCCTGTTTTGAGACAGTAGAACTCATACCTTATACTAGCTGTCTGAAAAGAAATGTTTGTGGGAATGTTATTAGTAACGTAGCGATTGATTTATGAAGCCCACTTGAAGTGCCTGTGATGGGACATGTGGTTGCAGGCATGTGAGAAGCTCCTGCATGTCCTCTCACCTGGTGACTTGGGTGAGGTTCCAGTACAGAAGCAGAAGTGGTTAGGGGAGTCCACCAAAGGGGAAAAAAAAGTCTTCCCCCTTTCAAAGTGACTGGGTCTTCGGTGATCATTATACAGCATTTTCTGTCAAATTGCTCTGGTTTTGACTTTTGATTTTGGAAATAAGTGTTTAGGGAAAGCTATGAGGAGTCTGAAATAGTTTTCTGTCTCTTCCTTTCCTTGGTTCACAAGTCACCTTCACAGCTTAGAGGCTATGCTCTGGGATGCATCCACCTCTCTGCCTCTTGCAGAGTGGCGTGATATTCATGGTGTTGCTAGAAACTCGCACAGTAAGCAACTGGTTGGCCATTTCGAGGAATGGCTTTATTGGCACTCTAACTAGACATGTCAATGGTCTCAGAGCCCTTTAGAAAGGTAAGTGCGGTTCAATATACCTGTTTTGCCTTTGGGGAACTCAAGGCACAAGGGAGAGACTGGAGAAGGTTTCAGCAGCAGAGCCAGGGGTCACTCAGTCCCCTTCTGGTGCGTGGTTTGGTGATGCACTTACCCACACCTACTGCTGGAGGCTGCTGGAAGAAAGGGGGAGCCCTGCTCTGCTGGCCTTCTGCCCTGACTACACACTCCCACAGCTCCCCTTTGCCTGGCGCTGGGCTCTTCTGCCCCACCGCAAACCCAACCAGAAAGTTAAGCTGGCAGAAAAGTGACTTTGGGAAACAGCGAAGCATTTTCTGCTGGTTTAGCTCACTGAACTGGTTCCTTGTGAGCTCAGACAAATGCCAACAAGGCACTGTTTTTGTACAGTCTTAAACAGCAAACACAAAGTGATGTGTCACATTTTGAAAATATCTGTAAGGATGCTGCAGCTACTAGCATAGTTGTACTTTTCTTCAAATAGCCCATATTCAGATCTAATCTTAAAGTGAAGAGAGCCTGTTGGCATATATTATTACTGTACTATTAACACTGGCTTTTATTAATACATTTTTCATTCTTGTAATAATGACATGGCCAGAATTCAGCTATTCTGGGCATTATGTAAATAATTGGGAATATCCTTTTGTCAAACGTGACTGGAGATGGTCAATACAGAAGAGCTGATATCACATATTTCAAAGGTCATTTTCACCATCTCGACTAAAAGCTATACTTGCTCCAAGCACATCTTGCTTGATGGAGGATAAGCTCTACCATTTTGAGAGGGGTAGTTTTTATTTATAATTGTGAATGTGTTTAGCCACATGAGGCTGTCAGTCAGTGAGACGAAAGCCCAGTAGGATTATTTCTGTAAGTGGCCAATTTCCCCCACCCTTTCCCTCCAAATCAAGGACAGATGAAAGGTCATGATTAAAACAGTGATTTTTTTATTTTTTTCCCCTAAATTGTAAGTAACAGTTTGCAACTGTTTTTTACCAAGATGTCAAAACTGTATTTTATCTTGGGGAAAGGGGGGAGGAAGAAAATTATAAGTTCTTGAAAATGTTGGCAATTTTCCAAATGATTGTGTTGAAATTTATTTTAATTCTTGTACTTGTGTCAGTTCCTAGCAGGGGTAAAAAGGGGGGAAATAATTCAGTACAGTATTATGCAGCTATGGATTAAACAATTAATGGTGAACCTCTGTATCCTATTAGTATATTTGAATTAATTATTTCAACAAATTGTTTTATGAGCCAGTGACTAGTGGATTTAACCATTTATTTTGTAGTCAAAACAGAACAGAAGAATAATTGTCTTGCTGAAGCACATCTTTATGTGTATGAATCTATCCAAGGAATTAACCTTAGACAGTCAAATAATGCAGAATGTCATTAGGAAGTTATTTTGTCCTGAGAGATTGGCTTTCTTATGTGCGGTCAAGGAGCTCGCTGTCTGGGAGGGTTTTGGCCGCTCCCTGGTGATCATTGCCACACCTACCATCCCCAAAAGTGTCGAGGACTTTGGCACAATCAGCTTTTCCCTGGAAAATATCTCAGTTGGCGTTGTGTGTGGTGGTGTTCTCTCGAATATGTGCTAACCACTCACAAGTCAGAAATAACACTTCTTGACTGATCATGGCATGTAGATAATCACCAAAGTAAATACTTCCATGAGTAATCTGTGGGCTCAATTTTGTGCAAGATCTATTAACAATAACCAAATAAAAAGACATTCTCAAGAAGTACCACAGGGCAAATTACCTAAGCATATGAGGACATCACTGGTGTTTCTCTTTGTAGTTCATGTTAGAAGTACGCCAAGACCCTCACAATAACACTCATGGAATTTGGGCCAGATGTATCTTCATGAATATTATTTGTTAAATATTTTCTGCTCAAATTAGCTATGAAACCAAGATGCTGTCTTTCTGTGTTAGGTAACACATTTATCTTGTTAAAGATGGTGGAATGGGTAATATTCTAATCTCAATAGCTTCTGTTTTTCCATTCATTTTTTTTATGATGGAACGATTTCCTTTTTGTCTTGAAGAATCCTGTGCCTTTGTAATGTGTGATAAAATGTGTGTCATCTTCCACCACCACAAGGGAGGTGTAATCGGATACTTTCTCTATCACTGATGTGAGTGGTACAAGTAATACTGGGTGACTTCAGCCATCTTTGCACTACTACACAGTTAATCCACAAATTTGATAATGCACAGGGCCCATGAATCAGTTAGAGTTGACTATTTAGAGGATGGACAGTGAAGTGAGTAATTTCTGGGTGTATTTCATAACTGCCAAAGTCCTCTCAAAGAGAGGTCCTGTGTTTGATACATATGTAGTTTTTATGACCATTTTTTACCATTTCCTTTCATTCTCCTGCGCTAGGCTGTTGTGAGTTTTAAATTTGTGAAGAGGTTTCCTTTTTTTTGTGAGCAGATGAGCAGAAGATGGTGGTGCCACCCTCCTTAGAAACTTTAGGTTGGCTAAGAAAATTGACTATTGTTTTTGGTTGTGGGTTGACTTTTTTAAAATTTAAATATGCAAATACTTCTTTCATAGTTTAAATTATAGGCAAGATGCTGAAGCAACCTCCTAAGTGTCTGTGGTGGTCGGTGGAACTCACAGTGTATTCTGCTACATACTGTTCTCTTACTTTCCACTTCTGGGTGAGTCACATAAATATCTAGTGCCAAGCTGTAAGACTAAGAGTGTAGCATGAGATAACTATTCTCAGGATTTCTCCAAAACATCAAGGGTGTTGATGTTGCATAGATGTGTGGCTGTGAGCTGTTTATCACTGGGTGCGTCGCTAGGGAGGAGGGGTAGAAGCGGAGGGGTAGAATCAGAGGTGTTGCCCAGACTGGTTATGAAGGGTGCTCTGTTGTTTTCTTCTACTTTGGTAGCCTGGGTTTGCTAAAAATAAGGTGTTTCTTGGCTTAGCTCTTTTAAATTTAATTTATTTGTTGACTGCTTTTCAAATGGCAGGATAAAATTAGGGAGATGTGGAAAGGGAGAAGGCTTGGGTACCAGCTGAGAAGAGTGTTCTGGGGGTCCTAATTTTCCATTGTACACAGATAGTGCAAGCTAAAGGTCAGCGAGACAATTGATGTGAAGAAGAACATGTGACTATAGTGTTGGGAACACTTGCAGAGTGTGCTGGTATAAAAATATAAACAGTAGGCCATTTAAAGGGATGAAAAGAAGTGGAAAAAAGTAAATTTTTTACATGTACAACGCTTTCCTTCCCTCTTGCTACAGGGGGGTAGGGGGGAAGATGATTTGTTTCAGAACATTTTCTGGAACTCTGAAATGATTTATAGACAAGGTGTGCTGTATACAAGAGCTTTTACTAGCTGCCTTGCCAATGAATTAGGGCCCTATTCTACAAAAAAAAAAAAAGTTAGCACTTTCTTTGCAACCATCCTTGGCTTCTGTGGTGTGGAAGTCAAATGTAAATTCTGGCTGAATTGAACCCTTATGGAGGTGGTGTTCAAACAGCCTGTGAGGAGAAGAGAAACCATTCAGCTCATGGACCTCTGCGTGATTCAGAGTCCTTCGATCATTGCTATAATTCTCTGAAAGCAAACTAATAAAACTTCCTATTGACTTGTACTTGTGTGTGCTTTGAGCAGTTATTTACAGTCTACCATCAGCAGATTAAAAATCAATTAAAATCCATAGAAACAGCCAAAGTTACAAACTCCTTTTTGATGGTAAGGATTTTTTTAAAAGATTTTACATTAATACTTGCTGATTGGTATTACTGAAGATAATGAATTAGATTTAGGCAAAGTCTATGCATCTTTAACTCTATAGATCTGCACGTCTTTAACTTTACAGAAGCCCTGCTAAGAACTTCTTGCCCTCTGTAGAAACAGGAGAATTTATGCAATTCATTTAACTGAAATGGAGATGTTGAAAGCTCTCCAATACTATAATGATGGATGCTATTGCAAATGT
>NW_009596577.1:205071-231694 GCF_000690535.1 Cariama cristata
AACAATAATCTTAATGATAAAATGATAAGTTTAATAGCAGTACATTAGAATGGAAAGTGAATTTTAGTAATGCTAATACATTAAAATAAAGGAGACTTGGATTTGTTTTCCTGATTTTCCACGGAAGCCCCGCAGATTAATTTGGTTCCATCTTACGATTCAGGGGGAGGCTGCCTGGTCTCAGGGAAGTGGCACTGGGCTGGGACTGCAGAGGCCTGGTTCTGCTGGTAACCTGGTCTGGGGGATTTTGGAGTGTGCGGGGGTTTTTTTCTTGAGTTTCCTCACCATCTGTTTGCCTCCCATTCTTTGCGAGTCTAATCTGTTTATACCATTAAACTCTCAAACATAGTGCTGCTTTTTCATTTCTTTATAGGTGTGTGTGCTCCAAAGACTATTATGCCATTGAATAGTCATGATAGTTGTTCTAATATGTTATTCATGTGTAGACTGGAAGGATATAATCTGCGTTTCTAATTACCATTTTTATTTGTCCTTTGTGTTTCATATCTTAATGCAACTTTTATCTTAAATGAAGTTTACAGTAACTAAGGAAGCCATGACTTCAGTGTGTTGCAGTGATATTCAGGTATCAACCACAAAAGGCAATGCTGATTAGTAAGACAGAAAGCCCAAACACTGAGAAATTGGGGGGAATGGGGAGGGAATATAATTAAGGTAACCTGTACAACCTTAATTTAGTTCTCTTGTGGGTATGTATGTTGGTAGACTGCTGTATTTGATATAGCATAATGATTCTGTTGATGGGAGACTGCAGAAAAGCCAAAAAGCAGTTGCTCTATCAGAGAGGAGTCTGAATAACAGAGTAAATAAGGCCAGGCTTTTTACAACAAATGCTGAAAATAAACGAAATATGAAATGACTCTTTGTTAATCAAGTAGAATCTATCCTGCGGGTGACGTTTTACATAAGACTGGCATGATGTATTTATAGACTACCATGATACATATGCACAAGACAACTGAATTAAGATTGCACCGTCAACTTAAATCCTGCGGTTCTCTCTTTCAATTCTTTACATTGCAACCTGAATAGCGCGTGTGTGTGGGAAACCAGAAATGGCCGTCATGCTGACCCCTTGTTGTTGTCCTTGTGAGTACCTCACATCCAGCTGCACTGATTTCTGCCCCTCTCTGCCTATAGGAGTTATAGCTAAAGGTTGCTGCCCTCTCATCACCCTGCAGAGAGGGTGAATTGTCAGGGTGATGGGGAGGGAGGGCAATTATTTTCCTAAACTGTTTTCCCTGTTTACCCATCTCTACCGCTCAACAGTATAGACAAGCCATGAATTAATGGTCTTCTTGCCTTAGTGCCTTTTTTTTCCACTAAAATTGGTTCTGGTCTCCACTTTTCAGTGGATGCTGGCACTTTCTGCTCATCTTCATCTTTCTCTTCCAGACTATCAGTTCAAGTTCTTCATATTCTCTGTTTGTCCTGTAACAGCCCCCAGTTACCTTCTCACATTATTCATCTCCCCTAGCTCCAGATGTCAGAAATCTTCCTCTCCTAGTTCTGCAGTCTTTTTGCTTTCTTGATGGTATCCCTCAGCACCTCGTTCCACTGTTGTTTTTAGTAATCTAGTTAACTGTCTTGTTTCTCTCACCCACAGTTAGCAACTCAGAAAGCCACGCTCCCACTCTGCCTTAGCGTGGGCACTGACTGCAAAGATGAGCCCACCTCCCCACGGGTGCCTGGGGCTCAGGGATGCTCAGGGCTCTGTGCAAGCACAGCTTGGTCAGCCCTGGGCATCAGGAAAGGCAGGCATCTGCCCACTGAAGGGAGATCTTAAAATTACTTTGTTTTTTTCAGCTGAGAATATTTTTTGAGTCTGGTCTGTATTTGTAAAGATTCAGGTATTTTCTGATATGTTTACCTAACTCCTTCTCCAGGTTTGTATTGTTAGCACTAACAAATTAATTTGCTAAAGTTATTATATTAAAATACTGAAATTCTTCTACTTTCCTTTTTGTTACTGTATATTCCTCCTAAAAATTGTCAAAAAATGTCTTTTTGAGGCTGTACAAAAATACCATTGCTTTCAAGAGTGATACCATTTCATTCTTGGAACATCATATTGCTTTACTGCTTCCAGGATTGATTCGGCCACCTTTTTCTACACTGAGCCCTGACTCATAACAATTAGCATTACATATGTGTTAAATTGATTTCTCAGACGTGCTTTTCTGAGAGGGATTTTACTGCCCAAGCACCCTCGCCAACTGAGACTGCTCATGTGCTGAGTGGGGTATTAGATAACAGAGGGTCAGTCTGTCCTCCCATCTGATCCCATTCAATAGGAAACAAAACCAAACTGATGAGGTTTTTCAGTATTTTACTTGAATCCAAAGAGTTGTATTTCCAGAAAAAGTTAAGTTCCCACGTTTCTGAGTTATTGTAACATAAAATATTAACTTCCCTCCTAGAAAAAATCTTTCAGTTCTTCCTCAGCGTATCATTTCTCTTTTTAGATATCTGACCTTTTTGTAATTCTTCTAACTTATGGAATAGTGCAATTTATCTTTTCTTTATGCATCATCTTACTTAGGGTGGCTGAGTGGAGGGATTGAGGGGATGCATATATCTTCTTGTTACTCTTTTCTGACTCAGTGTTTAGTCAGTATTTTCAGTATCGTTTAATCTGTGGAAAGTTTCCCCATATGTCAGGCATATTTTAAACATGCAGCTCAGATCTATACTACAGTAAGCCCTTTTCAGATACGATGCTTAGCAAAGGGCAGAGTTCAATCTACAGCATTTATGGAAGTGAAGCTTTTTTGAATGCTGTTCTTTAAACAAATACCAAAACTCTGTATTCTTGTTTTGTTAAATAGGTAAATGAGCTTTCCATGTGTACCTAATTTCCCTTAGAAGTCCTTTTCTTTGTAGACAGAAGCACTTAGAAGTGTTAGGTGAGCATACCTAGACTTGCGGTACCCTTTGTTACAGAATATTGTGAGTGTTAAAGGTTCTCGCAAGAATCCATTAAGTACTGTTAAGCACAGAGATGCAACCTGTGGCTGAGGAAGTTCTCATGTCAGATACCCCTCCATGCTTGTAGATGGTACATTGAGTATTACTGTATGTTTGTCCTCTCTGACCATCCACTACCCAACACTGTTCAAGGCAGGCCTTTGAACTGACCTGGTTCTCAAACTTATCAATAATTGTTTTAAAGGTGTGGCCTCAGTGTCAAAGTTTAGAGGAGGAGCATAAAAAATGAGCACTCTCAAAATGATACCACAGAAACTCTGATCATTAAAGTTGTTTCCTGTAGAAGCTTGCTATTAGTTTATTGAGCATGTTGGACCTAAGAGTATTTAGTTTTCTTTAGCAAATATGTTTGGATGTTTAATTGAATGCAGTGGGGTTTGTATGCTAATGGGATAGAGATCACAGGGAGAATAGGTATTCCTTAACCTTCCTCTTTGCTGTAATTACTGAATAATGCTATTTATGGTAAGGTTGTGTATGTGTGCATGTCTTGGGAGAAGGATATGGGATTACTTTTAACAAAGAAATGGAATTCCTTTTCATAGGGAATTAGAATTGTGACTCTAGACTTGCTAATTTAAATAACTTGCTGGCTAAACAGACTTTTATAAAGCATTAAATGCTATTATGTTTTGTGAACATTAAACCCAGTTTCTGAAAACATAAATTTCCCATTGGTTTTCTTGCCGCCTTCTTGTTGCTTTTATTTGAGACTGGGTGATAATCCATCCTCTACACACCAGAGGTCAGGGATTTCTGAGACTGCTCTGGTGCCTGCTTTAGCAGTACTGTTCCCCTCTCCCTATGGCTTTTATCTCTGTTCTTGTGAACAGAAGATGTTCACCATGTGGGCTGATTTAGAATGGAGCCAACTGGTAATGAGTTTACAGCAACCTGATATTATTGGTGATAATGTAAACCCTGAGTGTGGTACCTTGGCAGCTGTGAGCTTGAGTCTTCCCGAATTTTGAAAAACCTGGTAGCTAGCTCTTTCTAAACCCTGAGGACTAGTGCAGAAAGATGAGAGAACAACAGAAAATCTTGGATTTTTAGGGAAAATCAGTAACAAATCTTCAGCTTCAGAGATTGATACGCATCAGTCTGTTTGACTTGTATTTTCTACTAGCTGCCCGAAGAAGGGGTTGACCCTTTTTTTGAGTGTTTTTTGGGGGGATGGAGGAGTAAGGGATTAGGATAAGTTGAAATTCATCAACACCTACAACCCTGAAAAATTTGTTTCTGATTTTAGCTGTTAATTTTGTGGGGAGGTTTTGACTGCCACTTTTCACAGAACAGCCCAATTTGGAAGTGACCTCAAAATCATCTGTTCCAGCCTTTCTCACTAAAGAGTTTTAAGCTGAGACATTTCTTGAGCAATCCACCATGGCAAGCAGTTTTGCATATGAAGAAAAATATACTTTAAAATTGAAAACTACAGCTAGTGCTTATCCTTAAGTCAAACAGTACTGTAGGCCATGCTCCATCCCGACAGTTTTAGAAAGTTTGGATGAAATATGACTGTAATCTTGAACATAGGTTATATAGCTCTTATTAACTTGTATTGGCTACTGATTATGCAATTTCTGTGCTGGTCACTTCGATTAGCCTTGATCGTTTGGAAAAAAAAATCAATTCACTCTCCTGGTTTTAATTTTGATAATTCAAATTCACAGTGTTCTTCATCTGCTTTGTTTAATGCTATACATAAATCAAGGTTATAGACGAAACCAATTCGTGAATGAAAAGTTTCAATTTTCTTTTCTTTTTGGCTACAACTATGCAAAGAAATCATCATTTGGGCAACTAATATGCCTAAGTATCCTTCAAAAGGAACTGTGATGTATTAGAGCTGTTCAAACGTCCTCACAAATCATTTTGCCTTACAGCTTTGATCCTGAAATATGTGAAATGATGTCTGATTTATGCCACTGATCCTTCTTTTAGATAGTTAAGTGTTCTTGCTTAATGTTATTAAATAAGTTCAAAGAAGCAAATAGGCCATCCTGGGCTGAGGACATTTGAAAAATAGCATTCTCAGCATGTTCTTTAGTTATTTCCTTTGCTTTTTTGTGTACAGCAAGCAACTGGATCTTTCTTCTGCTCACATCTTTGGTTACAATGGCTTTGGTTTCGTTTTGTGGTTTGTTTTGGGGTTTTTGGTTGGTTTGTGGGGTTTTTGTTGTTGTGTTGTTCTCCCCCACGCCCCTGATAGCTTTCTCCTGGGCTTTGTTTTCATTGAGGGTGGAGAGGTGGGCAGAAAAAACTGTAGGACAATATGGGAAAATGGGAAAGATACCACAGTCGTCTCTAACTGGGAGGCTGGTAACATGTGCTAGCAATGGTATAAAACAAGCTGTGTGACCCAGCTGAAGCAGTACGAGGAAAAAAAAGAACTTGGGTGTAAATAAGTGGGTCAAATTCACACTTTAAGGAGCAGAATAAGTTTGACTATTTATAATGAAAAACTATTGATGTGTTGTGATTTCTGTTTCAACAGGCAAAAGGAAAGAGAGATGAGAAAACTCTTAATTCTAAAATACTTACCAGTAGAAATATTCCAAACTTGCAGAATACTGAAGTGCAAATCTCTCCAGGCATAAGGGTTGCGTAGGGATCACATCAGCTCTAAATTTAGTAAACTTTTTAATGGAAATGTCACATAGTTCAGACACAAGATTTAGGGTTTTCAATATGTTATATGAGCTTTATAACCAATGTTATTCTTGAGAATTTTCAGTAGAAAATATTAAATCAGCATTTCCCATCTGGTATGATCCTTGTTGAAGCAATGAGCCATCTCAGTCACCTGCTTCCTGAGAAGAGCTATTAGCTAGAGAGAACTTCTTCCCAACACTATGTCCTCGGCAATACTAGCCCCTAAACATCAGGCTTTCAGGTATAAGACTGAAAACAAAGCTTAAATTTTGAATATGAGACATCATCCCAGTACCTCTCTGTGTGTTGACTGTCATGTCTAGATTTGGGAGTTGAAAGTTGACAATATGTTCTTGTCCTCACTTGTATGCCTCCCCAGCTTCTGAACTGGTTTTATGTGTGTGTGTCTCTTCTCACATACTCCTGGAGTACAAATGTAAATGCATACAATGACTTTTCTTGAGCCAGCCATCTTTGATAGATAATGGTGGATTTTGTTGTTTACAAGTCATTGCACATGGATGGCATTAAATGACACAAGAGGCTGTTTCTGGAACTGCTTGCATTGGCAACATTATGGTTATTTCTCCTGTGATCTTAGCAGGCTAGCTGACTGTACCCATCCTAAGCTGCTTTCTAGAGGTTCCTCATATGTTTTTGTAAAATATTATTCCAGATGCTGGTTGCACTTATATTTATTCAAGCTTGTGGTTCCTGTTATCCTACAAGCTTTTCAGAGATCACTGACAGCAAGCCAGAAATACAAATGAGGCAGTTTTGGCCGCATGAAACTTGCCATCAGTTTTAGATAACTGCTGCTGCTGGTGGCATAGACGAAGACATGTATGCCTCTTGGTGAGGAGGTTAGCCACTGCTGAGTTCTGGTACTCCAGTCGGTCTGCTTACATGTAGTTTGGCTATCTCTGCATAGTGCTACTACACTCTTCAGTAAGGTGTACCTTGAACAATCCTGTGTTGCTTGGTGTTACTACTGTGTCCATATCCTTTTTCTCAGGAAATTGGGACCTTCCAGAAGTTGATGTCAGTATCGGTTTTGAGGTTTTGCTTTTTTGTTTTATAAGGTTACACTGCTAGTCCTTTTCCTTGTCAAGGCAGCTGTGAAAAACAGTGACAGCAATCTCTAGGAATGCTTTTTTCTGTGTTTTTCTGAGGTCCAGTCCTCAAAAACATAGCCATCAGATTGTTTTGGAGAGAAGCGTTGATGTAGGGGTGGTGTTAAAGCTGCTGTTTCTTAATGCTGACCTAAACCAAGCTTACTCTGCTACCTAGATGCGATAACATTGCACTAATGAATGAGAAACGGGTTTTGTGTGAGAAACTGGCTGAATTCTATCATTGTAATGTTTTAAATTCCTAACTCTTCTTTGTTTAGCTTTTCTGTCATGAACATTGCTTATAAAGTTCTCGGTCTTCAAATTATTTGTCTAGTAAAAATAATTTGTCCATAAAACAAGAGTGGGACAATGGAAATGAAAGTAATAATACAAATATTTAAATGTTATGACTACAAAAATATTTTTAATGAATAAATATGTATATTTCTACTTGCTCTTCCCATATTTTTATATAGCATCCTGAAAAAATCTGCACGAACAGGATAGCAGGCAGAGGCTCACCAGTTGGTGGTTTTGGTGGCTGTATCTGCTCTTCTTTAGGCTAGCTATTTAATTTTCCTTTCACCTGCTTCAAAGAAGTTACTACCCTGGGATTTAGGGTGTCTGGATTTTGATAGTCATTATCTGCTGTGAAAAAGCATAATCATTGTTAAATTATTTGATGTCTTCGTTACTTGGGGTCATGGGGGGGATGTGTGTACTAAAATCACTTCAGACTTTTGTGCTTGTACCCTTGTTAAAGGGTAGGAGGGGTTCAGGTACTGCCGTGGCTTTAAAGAGCAGTGGAAGATAGGGGTGCTTCAGAGGGATTAAAACAAATGCTCCCATCTCTGACTTTGTGCAAAATACTACAGTATTCCCACAGGGTGCAATTTGCAATCATGTTTTCACAAGGTTTTAGACCATTACGCTCATGGAGAGATGGGTTGTATTGTTTTTCATGTTTGCTTTTCATATTTCTTTTAGAGGAAGAAATTCTTAAATAATAAATGAAAACACAAAAGACAGTGAGAAGTGTCTTTTGCGGTGGGGGGTGGTTTTTTTAATGTTGGGAAGCTGCGTTTCTGACACCTAAAGGACCCTGAGCATTGGACTTTCACCGTATGTGGACAGACAGATCTAATCATTAGTGAACGTCAGAAAGCAGGAGAGCCGGGGAGAGAGTGTGCGAGAGGGAGCTTAGTTTATTTCTGTGGTGTCACATCAATCTGCCCGGTTAAGTGATTGAAGGGGAGAAACGCAGGCTGCAAAAGAAACTGGGCCCTGATTTGTTCAGGGTCACCAGCAGTGGTTTGAAACCATCTTGTTTGCAGATACCTCTTTCATGTTATTAGGCTGTCAGTTGAGTGACTTTATAAGATTTATGGCTCGAAGCTGGGGCGCGTGTGTGTGTGCAGCGATGGCAGTGATGGGCAGCGGGCGGGGGGAACAGAGATGTTATTGAGAAGACAGTGATCCATGCCTGCCTTGATTGAGCTTTGCAGCCTTTTGTCTAGTCTTAGTTAGCCTCCTTATGCTTTTTTTTTTTCACATGCTGCGTAAGTAGCTCAAGCAGAAGGTGAAGCAACAAGTGGTAAAAGGTTGCTTGTAACAACATAGAACTGCAGTGGACCTGGTGCAGACTTATTGACTGTGTAATGATGGAATAAAGCTGTTTATTGGGCAGGTCCCAGGTTTAACTTACTAATGTCTTTCAAATTAGTTTTATTTACTGTAATGTTGTCAAAGCTGTTGGCTGAGTGTTCCCTTGTCACTGGTAACCTTGTAAAAAAATATATTTCAGAGAGAATTTAGAGATAACACTGAGAGTGATAATGTTTATTTTTAAAACAAAAACCAAACAAAATCAAAAGACACCGCCCCCAAATCAAATTAAAAAAAGAGGTGGGATGACTTGCTCAAAGCAAGATATGATTTAAATTAATTTTGTCTGTGTTTAGTAGTAATAGGAGATTTTATTTTACATAAGTTTGAAACTTTTAAAATACTGGATTTTGAGAAATTTGAATTTTTTTTTCTTTAGAAGTTGGTTATAATTCAGAAAATAATGCTTTCTGCTCTACTGTTTATACAGTTCCTAGTTTGCCAAGGTCAAGGCGTGTATTATTCTAAAATATGAGTAAGAAAATTTTCAATGTCAACTAGATTCAGTTTCAACTGTGGTGATTTAAAGTCAGCAAAACAGTCCAACAGCATAGAAGTTGGAGAACCTTTTTGAAACAAATTGTCACAGGGTTCTGCTACTTGAGGTTTATAACAAAGAATTTGTTTGTAATTAGTTATCCATAGGTTAAAGGAGTAAATAGGAATTACTGTTTTGTTGTCATTCACTTAAAAACCAAGCTATACTACTAATCTGGCATAATTTGTATGTTGGCTTTCTGTTTTCAGCCTAGTCAAGTTAATTAACTTAGAAAAACAGACTCTATTGGAAATGCTTTGTAAGGATCTGCCAACAGCTTTGGTATCATGGTAGGTTTCATGTACTTGACCATGAAATGAGAGTGACGCTTCATGAAGGTGTTCTACCATGCTGTTGTTCGCTAATTGACATAGTTGTGTGAAAGTTTACAGTAGTTCTGCAGAATTGAAAAGGGAGCAAATATTTGTCTACGAGATTTTCTTCCCTCCCAAGTTTGAAAATGACCCCCATGGTGGGGCAGCCTTCCTAGGCAGTTGTTGTTCCCATCTTGAAATGTCCAGCAAGAAGGATGCAGCATGAGTCTTGTAGGGAAGAGTATACAGCCTGCTTTCCCCCCTCCGTATTTCAGCAAGAAGTGCTTGCTGCATCACTTTTACAGCCTTTCAAAATTTTGTATTATATAGTGGATAACTTTCAGTTTATTTCAAAACTTCTCAGAAATTAAGTTCTGGGGTGTTTTAAAAAACAAACCTTAAAGTCCTTACCTAGTTCCTTTTTTTTAAGTGACAAAGAAAACACCTGTTCTTTTCATCTGTGATAACTGTGCACATTTTGACCTTATAGTAATCTGATACATTTTAGTATAAATGGGACCTTGCTTGTACAGACACAAAGATGCCATTCTTTCTCTACTTATGGAAGGATATTGATGAGAATCTGAGGTTATTAAGCTGAATAAAATACTGCTTTCAGTAGAAAATTCTCTAGTAAAGTCCTGCTGTAATCCCTGGAAAAAAGATGATACTATCTTTAAGTCACAGAGCTGGGTCTTGGCAGACCGTCACCTTGCCCCATGCCTGGCATGGCCACATCCATGCTGCGTGACCTTGTGCCAGGCCCTCGATCCCATCTGCTCTCTGTACTCCTGCTGCAAAATGCATGATGTGTTGGTTGGAAAATGCCCGAGATCCTTGAATGGAAAACAATCTGTAGTGTAACTGCGCTACGAATTACACCGCAAAGGTAGTAGCTAATTTGATTGATAGAATATTTTGCAAATAAAAACTCAGATTCCACACTCCCCTCCCCGCCCCTTCATTTTTGGTCAAAAGGTAGATGAGATTTTGGGGAGTTTTTGACAAAAAGTTAAAATTTATCATGAGGAGAATTTAATTAAATCCTGAATTCTACCAATAAGGTTACTTCAGCTACTTTTAAAAGAGTTGAAGTCATTCTGATCAACTGTAGTTAAACACAATTTGGGGAGTTAGAAAGGAGGAGCTTAAGAGGCATTGCCTGGGCACACAGGGATGGTGTCAGGAAGGCCACAGCTCAGCCAAAGTCAAGACTTGCAAGGAGCATCAAGGGCAGCCCGGTGGGCAGCGAGCTGGGCACGAGCCAGCAGTGCCCCGGCAGCAGAGACGGCCAGTGGCCTCCTGGGCTGTACTGATGGGGACACGGCCAGTAGCTCGCGGGAACGGAGGGATCATCTCCTCTGCTCAGCATTTGTTAGATCATACCCAGAATGCTGTGTCCAATTTTGCGCCCTCCAAGTGTAAGAAAGTCACTGACAAACTGGCAAGAATTCAGTGGAGGGCCATGATGGTGGATGGGTGCTGGAGAACCTGCCCTGTGAGAGGCTGAGGGAGCTGGGCTGGTTCAGCCTGGGGAAGAGATGGCTTCGGGGGTCCTAACAGCAGCCTTGCCTGGTCCTGGGGAGAGGGAATTGAGAAGACAGAGCCAGGGTCTTCAGGGTGGTACATGGCAAGAGGGGAAAAAGGCAATGGACGCAGATGGAAACGAGAAGGATTCAGACTGGACATGAGGAAAAACGTCTTCATACAGGACAGTCAGGCGGTGGGGCAGGTTGCCCAGAGAGGCTGTGCAGTCTCCATTCTTGGGGGCTTTCAGGAACCAGCAGGATAAAGCTCTGAGCAGCCTGATCCGAGCTGATGCTGCTTTGTGCAGGAGGCTGGTCTAGAGACCACCTGAGGTCCCTTCCAGCCCAAATTATTCAGAGAGGGATTCTGTGATCTCTTTGGAGGAATTGGTACAGATTTATTATTCTGCATCTCACATCTGTGATTTTAAGAAATTCTTCAGAGCAACTTACTGATTTAGTTGTTTGTTTTGCTGACTAGCAAATATGATTCCTGGAATAAATACTATTCTGCCTGTTAAGAAACATTAAATGTAGAGTTTAGTAATATTCAGTATGTTTCTTAAACAGCGAGAAGTATTTTAAAGACAAAGTGTTTGGAAAAGAGAAAAAGAACTGTATACCATATGATTATTTTGGGCATTCTTGTTTTGCTCTTTCACTTGATTCAGTCAGCTCTTGAAAGCTGTCCTGTCTTCTTTAAATCCGTGGTGGCAGCTATGATAATGCTTCGTTCCTCATTTTAAATGCTTTCTGCTTCCACTTTTCGGTTGCTCACACTTAAGTGAAATTAAGAAATCTAACTGTTGGGTATTACATTTTAGACCTGCTGAAATAGCTCTTCCTGTTTGCATCCTTATGGTCTCATTAAGACGATGCTCACAGCATGCCTGACTCTAGTGAATATTTGCAGACCTCATTTGCCTACATTAGAGACAAAAAGCTTTTAAAAATCCGTCTTGAGCAATAAATGGTTGAGTTTGTCAGTATCCGTGGTCACAGAACTGGTGTCTGCCAAGGCAAGGGCTGAATGCTGTCCTTGTAGTTAAGTAACTGTTGAAATGCTTCATCCAAGCCCTTTCCACTGCTGTGATAACACACTTGGTCCGTGGCTTTGAGTAATGGTTTTAAAGTGTGAGGGCTGCTAAAATCAGTGAGAAGTGAAGGTATATGCCACTGTTATAGCAAGCTCTGTAAATCAAGGACTTATGTAGGCAATATTATCATTCCCATTCCTACTTTTTTTATACCAATTATAGAGTTTAGGAATTTTTCAATTATTGTTTTATTTTAATGAGTTCCATTTTGTTGAGTCAAGTTATGGTAGCTCATCATAAGGCAAGATCTAAGGTGTTTGGAGTAAAACCCAGATTCCAACAAGTGTGAGTCATCTTTGTGGTTTATATTTACAATTGTGACTCAACTGTTTTGTTTTCTCTGTGCTCAGACTTTCAGACTGTAACTTTGGTTCTCTGGGGATTTAATTAATCCTTGACCTATTCTGTAAGATTGAGGTCATGCTTTAATGCCAGCCAAAATTTCCATTATCTCTCCATTTATCCATTGTGTGTGCTTCAGATGCTCACCTGCCCACCACAGGTGGCTCACTTCATTGCATTGATGATATATTTTTTAAAGCATTTAGCATTGCTTTGCAGTGAAAGATGTCATATAAATCTGAAGTAATACTGATGTTACATTTTTATTCAACAAAATGAAACTAGAATTAATTGCAAAAGTATTAATCACAGGTGATGTAACTGTCCTGTTAATGAGGAGTGCTTGAAGATTAGTTACCTCTACTATAAATAGATAGTCGTCTAATGGATTTCCAGCCCTTATTTACTTTATTTAAATCTCGTGGTCCTGAAGAACTAGGCCAGAAAATTTAAGATGGACATTTTTCCCTTGGAGCTATTTAATTTTCCTGAGAAAACAAGTTTTAAAGAACTCTCTCAGCTTATGTATGTATACCATGAAAATATCAATTTTCATTATATTTGAATCATTTTGCTACTCTTGTGAATATAGAAATGAGAAGCCATTAAAAAATGTCCCTCTTCATTAGAGGGATAGTTTTCTTGTTGAAATGTCAAAATAGAATCATCAAAATTTTAGAGAAAATTTGGATTATCTTTTTTGATGGAATCACTAATGGAACTGAAGAAAGGAAGGTAAAAAGGATTTTCTTCATCTAAAGATGGGTAAAGTGCCTCTTTTTTTTTAAGCTGTTCAGATTATGAAAATCTGGTAGGAATTGAAATAATTTATAAATTTGTGCAAAACTGTTTCTTTTCTACCTTTCTACCTCAATTTTGTTGGGTTTCTTTTCTTTTGAAAAGTTCATCTTGGACATTGTGGAGAAGGTGGGCTACAGAAAAACAATTTGTCTGTGTTCAGTTTTGGAAAGTTTTTGTTTCTTTGGATAATTGTCAACCTTACCCTTTGAAGCAGTAACCCGGAATGTAATATTGTGAGTCTTTGAATGGATATGTGGCTCCTATGTCAAGAATGTTCCTTCTTCTGTTCCTATGAGCATATAATACATTTTTAACCCATATTTAACCAGCCTATAAAAATCAGTTTGCAAATGTTTTAGAGTCTTCCAGATTTTTGCAGATCAACCTCCAGTGCATCCACTCTTACAAAGCTTGCACTGGGCACAGCAGTGATATTTTTCTCATCGGTCTGCCAGGGCAGTAGGTCATAAGCCACTTCACTCTTGGTTCCAGTAGGTAACCAAACCTCAGACATGTCATTCCCAGGCGGTAGTAGTTAAAATACTCAAATTGTTTTACAGTTTCCATTTATTCCTGGACTAGATATGTACAGTCCATACAGTATGAAATGCAGTTGCACAGAGAACAGTATTTCCTAATTTTTGAGAGGCTGACTTCAAAACTCTCATCATTAACTTTTCTGTTATTATCTTCAGTTTTAGCCTTTAGTTTTTATGTGCAACAGATGTCACTGAAGCAATTCTCTGCAGCTGTCTAATCACTTTTGTTTATTTCCATTAGCTGGAAAAGTTATTGAAAATAACTGGACGGTGATATGCTTCTCTTGAGTAGTCCTTTTTAGTAGATATTGGACTATTATGTAGTCTATGCAACAAACCTCTTCCACTTTTGATCAGCATTCCTTGTTCAAAGAACACTGGGGTCTGGTAGTGCCTGGCTCATGAGAGGACCCAATGAGAGAGCACTGGCCAATGTTTGTGTTTTCTTAGTGCTTGAATCACTAGTAATGCCATAAGCATTGTCACCATTCAGGTTAGGATGGGAGCAGTGCATATTTATGCTGCACACAGGTGTTGCAAAAGAAATTAGAGAAAGTTTTACCTAGAATGTCACCCTTATGGAGTGTGTGGACATTTCCCAAACTATTGACTTATGATAGAAGAGCTGTTACTAGATGCATTGTTCCTGAAGGCATCAGCGAACACTGAGTTTTCCTCTGTCTGTAGCAGGGTTAACCAGTCTATATAGTCTGTGGGGCTCATGCAGCCTGCCAGGACAATTCATCTGACCTGTGGTCCTCTGTTGTGTACCCTGAGCCCATTTCAGGGGCGGTCTGCAGGCTGGGTGACTTCTTGTGGTGGTAGGTGTCATGCAGCAGAAGAGATGTGTGGCATATGGCCCCACTACCTTTATTAGAAAAGGCTCAGTTGCTTACACAGCTGTAAGATTGGGCTGTACTCCTTTAGAAGATAGAGTTTTGGGCAGAAGATTTCCTAGCTGGCCATTCTCACAGGATTCCCTCTTTGTGTTTGACCTCCTGTCTCCCATCAGGTGATTTTTTTTTTTATATGGACTGAGGCATTTAACCAGAGAGTGCTTCATCTTAGGCTTTCTGTTTGTAGTCCATCATCATGAATTTGAATAATACTTCTGGAATTTGCTACGTACATTCACTGAAAATTACAATTCAGTTCTTCCACACCTTCATTTCAGGCAGCTATTAGCAAGTTATGAAAGACGGCTTGCATACTGCATAACGATTTTCTCTTCCACTTTATTCTGTGTTTCAGAGCAGATATAATCACTGCAGTGTTCATATCTACCACAGTTTAATGTTAAAGTTTACAGCCAGTCAAATTTTTTTTTTCATCCATAAAACTTATTTTTCTCTGGAATTTTTCTAATGAAACCATACATTTTTGTTGAAATGTGTCAAGTTCCATGAAACTTTTGTGGAGAAAGTTTCTTATTCTTACCAAAACTGGATGAGAAAATCTAACTTATTCTGATTAGAATAACTTATAGATATGAGACCTCACTTGTGACTCTACTGACCTGGCTAAATTCTTACCGTACCCAATTCAAACTTTAGACTTGCTTCTCAGTTTCCTTTATAACAGGTAAAAGCCTTTACCTCTCCCTTGTTTGGCTGTCTGGCTGGAACGGGAGGGACCAAGAGACCCAGTGCATGCTCCCAGTAGCCTGTTGGGAAGCATGCATATACAGCATGAGAGAGACTATGGTAAAGACCTTCATCTGAATTGATTACAGTAGGAACTGAAGCTTGTGTTATGTTCAAAGTGAATCCTCTAACCACTGCTGTCAATGCAGTTGATTTATCTGTTTGCTCAGGTATGTCATACTTTTAATGGTGCTGGCATTGTCCCATTTTAGAACTTGAAAATACTTTGAAATTGTACAGTGTTTCTCAAGAAAGGGAAAGCTATTCCCTGCTCAGCTAAATTTGAGAATTTTGAGAAAAATTGTGTGCAGGTCTCTTAGGTACAGCAGTAATACATGGACCTACTAAACAAGAGAAATGATTTTTTTTTTCCACTTGTTGCCAGCATAAACAGGTGTTTTGTCCATAGAGGATTGTGATAAGAGAGCTGGCTGCTATAAAGCTTTCAGGTTTTGCTATTTTATATGCAATCAGTAGTGGTCTTGTCTTTTCTCTTAGGATTTTTGGTAACAGTAGTAGTGGGCAAGTCATCTAAAGGTCTCCAGTTGTGTCCCAAGAGTTGAGAGTTCAGAAACGTTGTAAATCTTAAAGTATTTCTTTTGGCTGTGAAGTTAGTGTTTTTATAATAATACCAAGCCTTTATATATGACACCTTTCATTCTATTGCACCCCAAAGCACTGTATAAAATTATTAGAGAGAAAAAGCCTCCCTTCTTGTTCTTTCCTGCAACCCTGTGCACTCCCCCCCCAAAAAGAGGGGGGGAACCCCAAACCTATGGGCAATGATTTCTTCCTTCAGTGAATTAATTCTGTTTGATTCAATTCCCCTCTGCTGTATTGCTCTCTGTCAGACTGCCTGGAAGGGAGCAAGGAGGAGGAAAGAGGGCTCAAAAGTCCCATGAAGGAAGCAGGATTGATGTAGTGAACTCCCATGTGCTCTCAAGTTTCCAGACACCTTCCTATCCCATTGGCATAAAGTTTTGTAAATTTGCAGGGACTATGAAGGGAAAAACCAGAAGCACTCACTCCAGCAAAGATTCTTCTCAAAACCATCCAGATCTAAACTGGATTGTAAAAAATTGATTGCTTGTGAAAAGCAGAATTCTCTCCTATGTTTAAGTGCTTTCAGAAAAGGAAGCATGTTAGAACGCAGGGAGGGGGCTGGGGAAACTTTGGTGAACTGCCAATTTTTAGGCACACTCTTGAAGATTTCTGGTATATAACCTGCATGGCCAACACATGGATGAAAAGCAAGCAACAGTAAATTAGCTTGAAGTGCTGAGATGGTATACAGGTTTATGTTAGCCCATTTTCAACAGGGTGTTTGGTGTACAGCACCAGTATAAGGCATGTAGCAGATGAGTAAAGAATCAGATGGCCTAACCTTTGTTAGAAATAGAAGTAAAAATATGCCAAATAAATCACTCGGTGTTGGAACTATTGGTAACTGTGCAAAGAACCTAAACCAATTCAATTAAGTATGGAATATTTCCATGATCTCTATAAGTGTCAGGAGACCAATCTGATCCACATTTTGTGCATCTGTAGAATTACAGAATAATTTAGGTTGGAAGGGACCTCTGGAGACAGTCTCATCTAACCTCCCTGCAGCAGATTGTTCGGGGCTGTGTCCAGTCGGGTTTTGAATGTTTGCAAGGGTGTAGAATCCAAAACCTCTCTGGTCAGATAGATGCTGGCATAGGTGAGCATCCTCCTGGTAAAAAAAAATCTTTTTCTAATACCCTACTGGCATTTCCATTGCCTCCTGTCCTATTGCAGTGTGGCCCCAAGAAAACTCTGGCTTTGCCTTCTCTCTCCCCTCACTCTGGGTTGTTTTAAGCAGCAACTCTGCATCCGGGCGTCCCTTTACTTTCTCTTCTTAATGTTGAAGAGACCTTGTTCCCTGAGCCTCTCCTTGCATGCTGTGTGCTCCAGTGCCCAGCTGTCTTGGCAGCCCTTCACTGGACTCGCTCCAGCGCACCAATGTTTTGTGCTGGGAAGCCTGAAGCTGGACACGGTACTGCCGGTGGGGTCCCACAAGTGCCTGCTGGTGACAGTCCTGTTTGCACAGCCCAGGAGGCTGCTGGCTGGCTTTGCTGCCAGGGCTATGCTGGCTCATGCTCAGCTTGTCATCTATCTACCCCAGTTGCCCTGACCCTTCAGAGATGAAACAGCGGGACCTTGCTGTAATATTAGCCAGCTCCCTCAGATGGAGCTTGTCTGGTCCTACTGTACATGTCTCATTGGGTTAAGTGATCCCAAACTTGACTTTCATCTACTGTGGGCACTGCTTTATACTCACAGACTGCAAGCAGGCTTGGAGACCTGGGAGGTCTGAGGATGAACCTTGGCAGTGAAAATGAGGCCAAAAAAATGGGTTGAGTACCTCAGTCTTTTCCGTGTCCTGTGTCACTAGCTCCTCTACCTCTCTGACCAGTGGGACCATACTTTCCTTACCCTTCCTTTTGCTGCTAAGGTACTTACAGAAACTCCTCTTACTGTTTGTCACATCCTTTGCTAGTTCTGCCTCCAGCTGAGCTCTTAGATTTCTAACTCCCTCCCTGAGTGCTCAGGGCAATGTCTCTTTGTCCTGTGTGCCTTCTCCCATTATCTATAGATTTCTTCTGTTTGAGCTAGCTGAGTTCTCTGTTCACCCATGCTGGTTTTTTTCCACCCTTGCTCAACCTTCTGCACATAGCAGTAGACTGTGTTTTGAGGAGGTTGTGGTTTGGAAATCCAGCAGCTGCTCTTGAGCCCCTTTGCCTTCCAGGACAGTCTCCCTGGGATCCTGACAAGCAGACCCCTGAACGAGCTGAAATCTGCTCTCCTGAGGTCTAAGGCAGTGATTCTACTATGTCTTCCTCAATCCTCTTTGAAGCTTAAAATCCTGAATGTCACAGTCACTGTGGCCAAGGTTCCTCTTGACTTTCACATCCCTGACCATTTCTTGCTGCCTTTTGAGTAACAGGCACAGCAGAGCATCTTCCTTAGTTGGCTTGTCCATTTCTTAATTAGTTCTTTGGATGTTTTGCAGAAAGTTTTCCAGTATGTCCCTAATGGTATATACATTCCTGAGAGAATCAAGGACTCTAGTTCTGTTTCAATGATTTAATATTTATATTATGTTAGTTGTAAAGTGAATCAATAAAATAACGCATAACCTCCATACATGGCAGTGTTAGAATGACCTACAGATTCATTAAGTTCAGCAGAACAGTGTGAAAGGTTTTAGTTATTGGAATGGGATGGAGAGTTTTGCTTGTTTTGTTTTATCTTTCTCTTGCAGGGAAAAAAGTGACCTTGGTAGGCAGACCTTTTTTGTCTGTCTTTGAGTGTTCTCACTTTTTTCAAATGTTTCTGTTTAAGCATATAAAAGTAAAATAATACCAAATATATATTATGTGCATATAGGTATGAAGGCAAAAAGCAGCCTTTGTCATGTGGGAGTCAGCGCCTTGGTATCCTACAAAAGCTAGTACACAATAGCCCCATGTTTAGACCCTTTACTAGTAACTCTGCTATTGCAGATTATCTTCTCCAGAGCATAGCTGCTTTTCATGGAGTGTCTTTGATGCATTTGTGCTCTGTTGGTCAACCACCTTATCTGTATGGCGTGTGGGAGCCATAACAGTATTGAATATGCCAAGGTTTTAGATCACTGCTATTGTACTAATGTTTGCTTTGCTTTTTTCTGCATAATCTTTTTTTTGCATCCACAGCCCACTGATCTGATAACACCTGTGTGCTAATAGAATTACAGAGTTAGCGATTAGCAAAGGTGTCATTGTTTTACACCCTCTTCTCTCTTTATCCTTTATTTAAAAAGATTTTAGTACAGATGCTGTGACTTTCTTCCTCTGCTTCTTCCCACACCCTAACAGAATTTCAGCCTGTGAAGTCTTGCTTTGTTATTACATGAATATGGACAAGGGCATTCCTCATCTAGACATTAAATGAAAAAATAAACATGTAAGGAATCATCTTTCTCCCAGAGTTTTAGCTGAGTGTGTGCACTTTCAAGGAGACTAACTCAGGCTGTGCAAATAGTTAAAGGCTCCAAATTTGGGTATAGTTCAAGGAAGCAATCAAGATTTTTATCCAGCTCTTTGGAGTTTGAAGTATGCTGGTAGAAATCCTATGCCAATGTTTTCTGTCAGGAAATTTCTTGTTCCAGTTTCTGGAAACTGAGACTGAAAAATCCTTTAACAAAACATTTCAGCATTTAAAAACTAGTGCTGACTGTAAAAAGTTATTAATTTATTAATTTATTTTGCTAATCTTAAACCAATTAATGAGTCTTCGCTGTCAGTGCTCCTGAACAGAAGTAATACTGTAACTCAGTCCTTATGCAGCCAAAATTCCAAATTACGTGAGTAACTTTTACCTGTTTCTAACTTGTTGGGCAAAGCTCATTCTAGTCATGCATTTCTAGTGATTTTGTCCCAGTGTGCTAATGAGGGGTTAAACTAGCAGCAAATCTTCCATCAGCTGGCCATCCCTGTTAGTAAAGGGATGTAAACTGTACTGTGAAGTAAACCTGTCTACAATAGGCACGTGGCAAGAGAACAACACTGCTTCTAAGACAAAGTGTCGGTACAACACAACATTTGAACAGGAACTCAGAAGAAATAGTGAAGTTTTAGATATTTTAACATTTTGACCTTTTTCAGAAAATGAACATATTCTCCAAAGCACAGAATATGTTGAATCAGCAGCAGGCGATGTGAAACCAGATTGTGATGTAATCTTCAAGAAAACCATATTTGTAATAAGGTTAATTAAATTTGCTGCAAGCTTGTGACAAGCATGCTGTAAGTTTGCCAGTAAATCTGGTCTTGCTTTATCAAACTGAAGGGCAAGAATTTAAAAAAAAAAAAACACACACACAGGAAAAGCAGGGAAAAAAAGAAAAAGCTTCCCTCCTCCAGAACAAGTAGTGTGTTGCCAGAGGACATGTGGACTGGCAACAATAACTAATACGTTATGAGAGGTTGAACAAGTTTAAATGGGATTTGTCTCTGAACTGAAAGGCATATTGTAAGAAATTTCTTTGTCTCCTTGTGATGCTGTTAAATTGAAAGCGCGATGGGAGGCTTCAGTAGAGGCAACAAAGGTTGAAATGATAGCCTGCTGTTTGCAGCAAGCATCATGGTTCCACTGATGGTCCAGACATCTGGTAACAACAGCCACTCCTTGTCAGGTTTTGCCCCACACTGGGCGCCTGAGCACTTTGCACTGTTTAACTCATCAGACTCTTCTAGCTCAGTATGCTCTGCATCAAGAATGTTTGTGTAATAAAACAGAGCTAATTAAACATTTCAAAGGGAAACATTATTTTAACTCTAATTAGGTATGATTACAGTTTCCTTATGCCTGCACTGGATTGGTACTGAAGCTCTCTTGTTTCGCGTCCTTACCGAATTCTGCAGCGTTGTTTTGAAATAATTTTTGCATCTGCTTAAAAAGGCTTTGTATTCCCCTTGCCCGGAAACAAACTCAAAATCTTTGATCCAAGATCCATGTATTTAAAGTAACAGCATATGACCCTGGGACACGTGGGGTAAGTTGATACTGCAGGCAGCCAGGCAAATGTGAAAAGCCCCCTTATTTGAGGATATTCCAAACAGCCACGAACGCTGGCAGGTGGGTGCAAGCAATGTACACAACAGCTACTTTCCAGCTATTTGTACTGCGATTCAAACTTGTCCTAACTATTAAACCTAGCATGAGTGGAGACAGTCAGGTACCACAGAGCTGATATTGCATGCACAGGTGGATGCAGGTTCTGGTGACCTTCCTGAAAGTCCATCGTTAAACAAGGCACTTGTCACAGGCAAATATAAAGCATATCCTTCTGTATGTATTTAATCTAGAGAGATAGCATCTGACAAAGCTTTGGAGACACATCATGTCAGGATACTAAACATCCAAAATGCTGAGAAACAAATACATAGGGAAATCAAAAAGAACAGGCTAATGGCAGTAATAATCAGTGAATATTTTGTCAGTTAAGCAAATGCTGTATAACTTGTTTAGTGTTTTCTAGCTTTTATGACAGAGCCAGTCTGCAGATCATATGGGAGAAGCAGACTGAATATAAGAACCCATCCTTTCTTTGTCATTCCTAAATCCAAGTTTTTATGGGGAATTTCTTCAGCTAAAGGACCTTCAAATGCAAGTTTACTTCAGCTTTTCGCTTGGTTTTCACCCTTACCCAAGAATTTTTTAAACTCTAGCTTGGGTTTCAAAAAGAAAAAAAAAAAGGGAGGGGGGTGTGTTTAAAAAAAAAAAAAAGGGCAGGCTTTCACTTAGACTGGTTCTCTGCAGTCCTAATTAAAATAGACTTCAATGAGAAGTTTTCTTTTCCTCTTCCAACTGAAGCTTAAGGGCATAGTTCTAGCTGGAGAGTATATTGTGTTCATTTTACTGTTTGAGTGGTTTGGTAGAGAAGCTGTCTTTCAAACGCGGAGCGACTACTACGATGCCTCAGGACCCAGCTGTCACATCAAGGCTGTTTTCCACATATATGTATTATATAATGTGCATATATCATCACCGTCAGGTAGCTGAAGTTTGTACATCTTACATGGAAGCAACTTTTTCTCACATTTAAGAAGTTCTCTCTACAGTGGGATTAGAGGTAAATGTATCATATATTTTAAAGGGAATAATGACATGGGTTGTCTCTTTAGAGAGAAAAGAATGATGCAAATCGAAAGACGTATGTATAAATCTCTCTCTACATAAATTGAGCTGCAGTACTGGTGCAGTATTCTTTCCTTTGTGCTAGGAAAACCGAAGGGGGGAATTATTTCCTTTAAATGTTACAGTCGGCCTAAGTGACTGCAAGAGTTAGCAGACTGAGAGCAGCACTGGAAAAAGAAACCTCCCATTTAGCCACAGAGGAAATCTTCTATTTAGCCGTTTAATTAAATAGGAAATGGCAGTGCATAGCCCAGTCATTGTCTCAGCCCTCGTGGAGAGGATCAGAAGAAGGTCAGGAGCTTGTTCATTTTCCCTGCCCACGGCCTCTGTCCTGAGACCACCAGCAAGGATGGCCAATTAATACCAAGTGCTTTAGGGGGTTTTGGGTTGTGGGACGGGTTTTTTTTTGTCCACTAGGATCTAGACCGAGGTTGCAAATTCATTTGAGAAGCTGCTACACAGCTTCTCAACGGCAACAGGAATTTCAATCACTGCATCTCTGAGTAAGAATGAGATTAGTCAATGAAAAGTGAAAAATCGGTGCTTCGTTCTTTTTGTAACAAGCACTACCACACCACTAAAAGAGACTTTCTTGAAATCTCCTGCAAAGTTTTGGTTTCAGAATTCAGTCTACTGCTCGGTTCACTGAAAATACAGATAATGTCAAAATGCAACACAGAAAACCCCCAAATTTTCTCAGCTTCAAAGAGCTATTTTTAAATTTTATTGTCATACTCATTTTCTGAATCGCCTCTAAGGAGTCTGTACAAAGCTATCACTGCTTGCTGGTGAACTTTTTAAACCTTACTGAAGCAGCGTTACTGCTGTTGGGCTCTCCTTTGCTCTATCCCATTATTTCTGATTATTAAAGACTCAACTTGGTGCAATGAGATTCTGGCAAATTTGAGCACTGGGAGCATCCGCAAGCCAGGCAGCACACCGTCATTGATAGTGTGATCATCTCCTGTAGCAGTCTGCTTGAGATAGTATTTACGGTGGTATCTCCTGGAAATTAGACTGACAGCAAGTCGTGTTGCATGCTGTAAATCATCCAGTGGATTTCAAAATGCAGTGGTTTTTTTGCTTACAGCTGACCTCAGCTGGATTCACTCTCTCTAAGAAAGTGAAAGTCTAAGTGATGCTACTGAAGGATGCCTGCGTTTTGCTGCGTGCTGGCCTCTTCTTGCCCGATCCAGGCGTGAGCACTGGTGCTTGCATTGCCTCCCCGCTGCGGCCATGGCAGCCAGGTGTGATGCCGTGGTTCAGGGCTGGCTTGTCCCTGAGTGAGTCACACAGACCTGAATGCTCCGGGCTGCAGGTCTGGAAATAAGTGAAGTATCAGGCAGATAATTGAGAATTTAGGAACCTGTCCAACTCCCCCAACAGCTACTGAGAGTCTTTTGTTGAGTTCAGTGGGAGATGGGTTTTCAGTGCTGTTTTCAAAATGTTGTATGATTGCAGTTGGTAAGTGCTTGGCTGTAAGTGACTGTATGTTTTGCTGTGTGTAAGGATCTGGGTACTACTTACCTCAAACTTATTTTGAACAGATACGTGATTGTCGAGATAATACTGACTTCTGTATGAATTGTCTATCCTGGTAGGAAAGAAAAGATTGTGAAGACTTGTAATACACACAGGTTTTTTGAGGAGCTGGATTGCCTTCTACCCTGCAGTGTGATTTATTGGCAGTGTGCAGCTGTGCACATATATGTACTGTACACACACAACGCATACATATATTCCTGGTTTTGGTGGAGGTGAGCAGAGGTTTAGAGATAACTGGGTTTTTTTTAAAAAAGCAATTAAGGTTTCAAAGAACCATCTGACCGTACGTGTAAGAAAGGCAGAGACGATGTGTGGTAGTTTAATCTGAGCAGAGCATAAGGTTAGCTGTTATCTTTCATTGTCCATATTTAAAAACTAGTTCATGGAGCCCATCTTTACAGCTAACCTTTATATTACATCTGAATTCCCTGTTGGGAAACTCAACTTCACTTGTGAATGTATCTAAATGACAAATCTTTAGAAATATGAAAAGGAGGGAGCATCAAGGAGATACCCTACTCACCTGCGCTTGTGTAACTCAAAGGCAGCCTTGGCTGAGGGAGCAAGTACCTAGGTCGGTGTTGTACGGGTCCAACCTGCAGTGAGGTCTGGCGTCAGTCGATGGGGTTACACTGGGATTGTCTTGGTGAGACAAAAGGAGACTGTGAACCGTACCTTGCGGTTTCACTTGTCCTCAGGGCTGCTGCGCTCTGCCCAGCATCCCAAAAGGTATGGGACTGACTGCCATCCACCCTATCTATGTGTCTTATTTCAACATCTGCTGGCATCGGCCAAAAGCAGTTTGTGGCCATGTGGCTCGGTGCTGGGGAGTGGCGTGGCTGTGCCCAGGCCCTTTGCAGCCCCCCGCGGCAGGGTCTGGGGTGCTGTGCTGCTGGCCAAGACAAGCCTTCCTCCTGTCTGTGCGCTCACAGAATGGAAATGCAGCCTGACAAGTCTGAAGCTGTGTATAGCAAGAGATAGATAAACTCTTTTAACCACAGAACCAGGTTTTAAATACATTAAAATATTTTATCCCATTATTTGTTTTGACCAATTGACCACAATATTAAAAATTCAATCATGGAGCAGCTGACAAGTGCAGTTGCCTAATTTTATTTAAGGGTTCTTCCCACCCCCCCCTTCCATTTTTCCATCCTGTTAACGCTGCTGCTTGTGCCCAGACAGTAATGGGCTTCTTGTATGCCCACGACTGTTATGATCATGTAAATTTATTGGTGCTTAGAAGAAGCGAGCTATTAAAACATTACAACAACCATTACAGCCAGGCTCGTGTTGGCTTTCGCTCCCAATGAACATATGCTTCCGAGTGAATGCCTAAACTCTTATTTATGGATTTAATTTAATATGCGGAAAGAATTCAAAATTAAATTTTGTGTCTGCCTCCAGAGAGTGTCAGTGTATAATAACATGGTAATTTTTACACATCTTTATGAGAAATGGGAAAATTAATTCTTTCTGACAAGTTGTAATTATTCGACTTGGAACAGTTGCAGCTGAGCAGTTTGCATGCCTGTTGTCTGTTGTTGCACAGTGTAAGGGGAAAACGTGGGGATGGAGATATATTGTGTGTCTGAGAGTTTCTAATAGCTTCTGACATTTTAGCCCTGCATATTATCCTGTAAAGGAGCGGGGAATGTAATCTGCTGCCTAGCTGGGGACACACATGCAGCAGTGGACCCAGTTTCAGGAGATGGGGTGGGAATTATTTTATATCTGTCTGAGGCTGAGGAAGGGGCTATATCCATTACTTTGCAAATGGTTAAAGCTGAAAGTTAGGTAACATTCTTTGTACTCTTTGGTCTTGCCCCCCTGCCCCTACTCCCTTAATGAAGATACAGGTGGAGGAAAAGTGTTTATTTTAGCTGCACACAAGCAGAGCTATCCTGTTTTAAGTGTGTCCTCTTTCTCACCAAGATAAATGACAGTTGAAGGCACAGAGCACCTCTCAACCTGTAGGGACTGACTCCCCAAAAAGTCAGTAGTCTCTTACAGTGAGAATATTTAAAAATAAAACATACCTCTTGTTGAAACATGAGCTTTCATGACAAATATTTTCATGAAGGTAACTTTGTTCTTAGCTAACAACTTCTGTTTTAGAGTTTCTGCTGAAAGGTAGGATATGTTCATCAAGCACAAGCCTAAAGCATCGCTGGATGTATTAGATAAAAGGAAAATTTATTCAAGTGAATGAGGTGTGTACTTGTGACTTTGAAGGCAAACCTGGCAGTCATGGGTGCTGCATTTTTTGTCCTCCTGGAATGATCCCTTTGGGATAAACACGTTCTAAAGGCAATACTTAGAAAACATTTTATCAGGCACACATTAAAGGAAATAGAAGTGCCATAAATAAAACAGCACTGTACTTAGTTTTATTCCCAGTGACTTACAGTTGCACTAGCTAGAAGGGTGCTAATGGTTTAGAAGGTGCTACTCTTTCCTGTAAGACACTGAAGAGGTTTTGTTGATGCAGGTACTTTGCACATAAAGACACCACAGTTTAGAAATATTTATTTCTCCAAAGTGTAGTGAGCTACCTCTGATTTATGTCCTGATAGCAATCTGGGTTGCAACCTTGCTGAAGCTAGGTAAGTAGTGCAAAAGCCTGTGAGTTCACAACTGCTTGGTTTTTGTAGGCAGTTACCTTGAACCAAAGAACAACTCAACTTCTAAGGTCTCAGGAGTCTCTTTGTGTCTAAGTGGACACCTTGGCTTTGTGTGGCACCAGCAGCTCTGTGGGAGGATGCTAACAGCCACTGCAGCACAGTGGGGCTTAGCTGGGACCTGTAAACTGCTGGGGGAAAGTGCAAAAAAAGCTGCTGGTTTCATCCCAGCAAATATCTTTAGGGAGTCTGGGGCTTTGGGGTATTGTATGGATGAGTGGGTTCAGTGAGTTCTTGTACAAGGTAATAAGCTTGTAAGAGAGCCTGATGTAAATCAAATTTCATTGGGAGTGATGCATGCCCAGAGATCCCAAACTCTTGGGATATCACTCATTTCATTTAGATCTGCACAGTGGGCTCATCAACAAACCTTAAAGATAGAGATGGTAGGGAAGCAAATGCTTCACAGCCGGCACAGTGAGAGCAGAGAGTCCTTCCCTAGTGAACC
>NW_009596577.1:231725-267965 GCF_000690535.1 Cariama cristata
AAACCGCTCTGCTCCCTGCCAGGCTCACCTGGGAGAACGGCCTCAGCAGCACTCCCCGGCCTCGCCTGCCCTGGGCTCCTTCTGCCTTTCTTCCAAACTCAGCGGTGTGAACCTCTGCTCTGACATGGTTGTTGGGACTCCCTGTGAATCAGTGGGGAGAAGAGGCAGTTTGCAAGTTCATCTAATCAATGTTAGATGCTAAAACAGCCCAGGTGAATCGTACCTGAAATTGTTATTTCTCTACCTTTTAACTCCCCAGGGAGTTATAGAAATGTAGAAGTCAGAGGGATCATGTCTTGAGGGACCAGTGAGAACAGAAAAAGTTAAATCTTCTCTGTGAAGATGACCCCTGTTGTCTTTTTTTTTTTGCAAACTAGTGAAGGTTTTATTTCTGGTTGCCATGTGTCAAGCATTGCGCAAAGAGAGCGTGTCTCTTTCACCAATGTAATAAATAATTAAAAAAAAAAAAAATCTGACTTGTTATGAGAATTACTCCTTGGCAAGAACACACGCAACTCTTGGAGTATGCCTTCAGGTCTTCATTCTTCTTTCCTTCCAGGAAAGGCTGCAGTTTATTCCTGCTCTGGAGAAACATCTCCTAACTGCTGTCATCTGGCACTCTCAGCCTTTTTATTGACTCTTTGCTGCTTTAAGGAAAGGTTGCTCAGACCTCTTTCTTCTGAGAGCTTGTTCTTTTCATGCCATACTGAGCCACTGGGTTCAGGAAGACAAGAGTACTGAGAGATAGTCAGTTTTCTTCCAGTTCATTTTGAACCACAACAGGAGACAAATTTAATGGTAAGGAAAAGCCTGGGCTTATTTAGCAAGACTTAAGAGCAGTCTTGTAATTACAATTTGGAAACAGAAAATAATTTTTTTAAAGGCAAATAAATGCTGCAATTCTATCTTAACAGCTGAATAAATTTATGTAGTGGCTAGGTAGAATATATATGCATACATTTCTGTAGCTGGCTGACTTCTTGCCTAACCTAGAATCACTTAGCAAGGTCCCAAGCTGGTGAAAACTCGAGTCTCAGTAATATCCTGTGACCTGTGAGTGTTTCCTTCAGTTTTCACTGTCCTCATCTTTTACTTTCTCCTTCCCCTGTTACTCCTCTTTGGAATGAAATGTTGGACTTCCACTGTGGAACTTCTGTTGTTTAACAGTCTGAAGTATTTTACAGTCACTTCCCCTGGTTCACATGGACTAGCCAAGGATATCTGTAAGCTATGCGATTGCAAAAACACTTTGACCACATTTAGCTTGGAGCTGACCACGTACTCGCTTTCCACGTACTCTTACCTGTTCTCCTTGTAAGTCTATAAATGCCTCCGCGTTAAGGATGTACATAACAAAACACCCTGGTGACCAGATTTTCCAGTTTTTATCAATGAGATGAAACGGCTGGTTAGTGACAATTGTGCCGGCTGTGCCCCCTGAGGTGCATGAGGAGGCTGGTTGGGCCATGCCCTTGTTTGGTGGAAGGCGTTGGGAGCCCAGGGAATGTTTGCTGTGCCATCCTGTTGGCTAGTATGTGTAGGTGATGCTGGTCATATCCTAGGTGTGGCAGAGTGGGAATGATTTTTGGGAAGAATTGGTGAAAGAGAGGTGTGTCTCATGGGCATCCAATTCAGGAGGATACATCTTGTGCCAGTTTTGATCTTGCAGTTCACCTAAGTTACGTATAGAAGTATTATGGAGAAATCTACCTCAGAGCATCATGATTTTTGTCAAATGCCTTCACGTAATAAAAGCTTGGTCAGCTTAGATCTCACCTTATTGCCACTACTCTCGTGAGACTTGTGCTGGACCATATCTCTTTTCAACCCCTCTTCGTTCCCAAAACAACAACAAAGTACAAAAAATAAACAAGAAACCAGCCCCAAAACATATTTCAGCACTGAACTCCTGTTAAGTGGCAGCTTGAATGATGGCCATGTTTCATTAAGACAAATACAGCATCTGGAGAAGTCACTGCTCATTAAATAAAATACATTTTTCTTAAAATAGGGAAGCTTGCCCTTCCCATCTGAGCATGGGTGAAGAGGAGCACTCTGAGAGCTCCTCAGGCCTTTCTGCAAAACTCATTCTAGAAAATATGCCCACGTTTGTAATCCCTAGCCTGGGTATAAATTATAGAGAAGTAAGCAAAGGCAAATCACCAAATGTGCTTGGTGACAATTTATTTGTTTATTTAATTCCTAACTATCACCAAGCCCATTTTGAAACGTATTTTCGTGCATGTTGCCCAATATATCCATTTTCTACTTATGAAAAAAAAACCCACTGTTTTATGTTCTTTGTTAAGGAAAAGAGGGGAGAAGAGGAGGGATTATTTTTCTTTTATTCCCATAGTTTCCCAAACTATTGGCCACACAGGGCGTTTATGCTGTTCCTGATATTAACATGGTGCTGTTTGGTGCCTTACAACGTTTGAAAACTCTCTGGACATTTGTTGTCCTCTCCAGAACTATATCTCACAAGTGCAAGTTTTGCAAAACAGTCCTGGTTGCAGCACTTGTTCTCTTAATTTGTTTAAATTATTTGGGGAACAGACGGTGGTTTAGAAAGAGATGTGGGGGCTTCATAACTTTCCATAGTTCATGAAACATAGAAATTGCTATTTAAACACAAGTGAGCTTTTATCTGTAATAATGCCTCCCTTCTGTGGGGCATTTGCCACAAACCCAGTTTCTCCACATCACTTCTTTCTTTTACAGATGGCAAAATGAGACTCAGCGCTTAATTGCTCCAGGACTCTTAAAAAGATAGCAGCAGATGATTAAGGAATAAGTCATGTTTCTTAAATTGCAGTCCAGTGTTTGAAAATAACTGCATCTTTCTTTACTGTGCTAGATCAAGCTTAATGATGAGTGAATAAAATGATCACCAATACAATAAAAGGATCTGGTTCAAATATACATTCAGAAATTGAGGTTTTATTTTTTGGAAGTTCCCAGACTTATCTGAGATTCTTACATCACCAAAACATTGCCAAACACATACTTGTAATCTTCTGGAGTGATCCACTTCAGAGACTTTCCCGTACTAATGACATCCAATAAAATATTATTCATACTGCCAGATCTGGCCATCTTCTGGTGGTTTTTGCTGACTGAGCAGCAAACTTGCTGAAGAAGTTGGGTAGATGGCTGATCCTTGCTACTAATCGTTTTGTGGCTTATGGCTGCTAAATTAATCTCTTTTTTTTTTTTTTTCTTCTGTAAAACAGAAATAACACCTACTACTTTGGTGTGTGAGGCTTAATGAGTTGTATCGTTTGAGGTAAAGCACTGTAAGTTTTATCACGGTGCATCTGCTTCCAGTTTTGGCATGATTCAGGCATGCCGCAGAGGAGCTTTGCTGTGCGATAGCAGTTATGGGAAGGGATGGCAAAACTTTTGAGCACGCTGCTGAAATTCGGTCCAGGTTTGGAGGAGCAGGTCTGTATATCCTCATCTATTTATGCATGGGACCAAGCATCATCCTGGCTCCTTCCTAGTCTGAAGCTTTATAACTTGATGCGAATTTTTATCAAGTCACAAACCTTGACATTCAGACCTAGATAGGATTTCGGTGCAACAAACCCACCTTGGTCTTCCTTGCTGATAGGTGGTAGCATTTCCACCAGGCTCCCAGCGCTGCCCGAATTGCATTTCCCTTCTCCATCTTTTTTGGTTCTGCTTATCAGAACGTGATTAAAATCATTATATCCCTATCTATATCTTGCTGTCTGTTTTCCTTTTAATTAGGTTGTAAAACAATTAGTTACCACCATGTCTCTCTCTCTCCCCCCCCCCTTTTTTTTTTTTGCAACTCCCCCAGTGTGCCCAGAGCTGTTTGTTCTCCCCGGGCGGGGAGGAGGGGGCCCTACCAGCTTGCTTTATTTACAGCAGGGTGAAGGTCAGATATAAACAGTTTTTGTTCTTGTGCTGTTGCTTTCTTTTGTGACCTATCCTGCATTGTTTGGCTTTTTTCCTCCCCCGTGCTTTGAAGTGCCGCACACCAGGTGTTCCTGTTCTGAATTACACATGAAAGGACCACATCCCTGGACTAATTAACTAGTAAACTGCACCCGCCTCCCCTGGGTTTAATTGATGCTGCTCTTAAAAGGGGAAGCCAGTTTCTTATTCCTCCTGATTTCACACTGTAGTCATCTCCTCTTTATCTCCCTAAATACGGAAGATACTCTTGAATTTCTCACTCCTGAGCGATGTGGTGCTTAATTGTGAAATGAGAAGACATATTAACAAAACAATTATCTGGTATGAAATTTTTGAAAGACATCCTCTATGTTTGTAGGGGTGGGTTTTTTTATCTTTGTTGGCTTGTAATTTCTTTGTGCCTGATGGTTGCAGCCTCTCTGGGGAGTGCAACATGCAGAACCGTATGGCTTCCCAAGAGCTGGAAGATCCAGTATCTTGCTGCTAATTATTTTACTTGATTGTCTTGACCCAACAAAAGCATTGGTGTATACCAACATCTTCCATGGCTTGCAGTTTCTTTCCTGGGGCAACATTTCTTGCAGTGTAATGAGCAGGAGCTTTTGTGATTTCTTTGTTAGGCCCAGTGGTAGCACACCGATACTCATCTAGCTTGTCTCTGTGGTGGGGTAGGCCTTGTTGAAGGCAGAAAACTGAACGAAGTGAGCAAAAGCAGTTTAACGTGAGCAAGGCTAAATCAAATACATCTCATTTCTGTGGGCCCTCCAAAACTGCTCAGTGCAGATTTATCTTAAATTTATAAAGACCCATCTTTGGCTGAACAAGGGCAGAGCGTCAGGGGAGATGGAGAAGGGTGTTGTGTGGCAGTCATTGTGCTATTTATCCGAATGGGGAGGGGGAGGGTGTATATATATGTGTTATACTTCCTGCACTTCAGCTGTGTCTTGTACCACCTAAAGGACATTTTGGGCTGGGGTGCAGCCAGCAGTCCCTTGGGTGTTCAGCGGGTGCTCCATGTGCACTCGAGCCTCTGGCCAACCTCCCTGTGCTGGGCAGATGTGTAGCGGGAGCCTCGGTGGTCCCCATGGGCAGCAGCACACGGCAAATGATAGGCCGTATTGCAGAGCTGTGTAAAAACAAGCATTGTATTTGGGCTCAAGGACCTTGTGTGCTCTTGGGGCTGTGTCAGTACTGGGGTCTGGGGAGGTCCCAGCCTGGTGGTGCTGGCAGGCAGAGAACCACCACATGCAAATGTCTGTATAATGGTTTATTAATTTTAGACTTTCTTGCCCTTGAATGCAGTGTTTGTGTCTGCTGGTGCTTTGACGTTTTGAGGTGTTGGGGATGATTTCATTCCCAGATTTTCTTTACCCCAAACGGGTAACTTCTTCAAAGGGTACTGGTTTAGGTTTATGGTCAGGTTATGCTTGTGTGTCTCTCTTGTGTACTTATTCAGTCACCATAGACATCGTGTATCCCCTTTTAATTGAAGTCCTTGTTAAGTCCAATGAAGTCTTTCCACTGACTTCAGTGGGAACCAGTTCCTATTCATTTGATTCGAGTTGTTTTCAACTTTAAATGGAATTTCAAACTTAACAGTCTTAGGAAATACAAGGGAAGGATTCAGGATATTACCAGAAAATGAGTGGGATGCAGCAACCTTTTTACTTACTGAAAAGACATCTCTGGGTAGATGCCACAGTGTAGGTATTAATGTATCGCATACCTGGCAGAGGGAAAACTGAGCACTTTGCTGTGTGTGATTCTTTGGTTTCAGAGGTGGGATCTGAATGTTAGTCAGATGTGTATCTCTTAAAGGCAAAAGATATTTCTTGAAGATGATGTCTACTTAGTAACAGCTTGGGGACAGATTCAGGGGGGCCAAGAGAAATGGGAGCTTTGCTGTTAATGCCACAGAGTTTTGGATCAGGAATTTGGTGTTGTTGACATAAAATGCAGAAAGCAGAACATGCTGCTTTCCTTCGAAATCATGGCTGTTCACCACTGATGTGAATTAGGACTCCAGTGGGGCTGCCATTGTTTTTTCGTTGTTGAAGATTCAGCAAGATTCCTCACTCTTCCTCCCCACTATGAAGAAGCTCCCTACTGTTGAAAAAAGTATTTTTTTTTTTCCCCCTCTACTGGTAACAGCCAGCAAAATCATCACTCTGTTCTCTGCAAGGAGGGTAAATTTTGCACTTTTGTAGGGTGCAAAGTGAATTTTGTGGATCATGCCATTTTAGAGAGCATGATGGGATCTTAGGCTTTGGAGTAAGCCAGCTTGCTGATGCTGGAAAACAGACCTCAGAGCAATTAATTGTAAACCGACTGAAGCTTGTATGTCAAAGACAGCCTGAACTTTAATTAACATGCAGCTTAAGACAGGCATTTTCATACTCTAAAGCAGCTATTTTAAAACACACACTAAAAGCAGTGAACTCACTGAATTTTAGCAGAAGGTAAAGGTAGAACTTTGGCCTTTATAAGCTTTATAGCTCTATTGAAATCCTTACCTTGCTGTCTTGATTTAAATAGCTTAAAATCTGGAGTCTCTTTTGCATTATATTTGATTGTTTAGACTTAGTATTTCCTGAATTCTAAAATTTATTTTAATCAATTTTTGCTAACATTTGCAATAAATTCCTTTTTAGGGAAATTTTGCTTTAAAAATACCTTCAACCTGATTTTGCTCATTTCCTATCTTATTTTCTAGCAAAGATGTTTTCAGCTTAGGGCAGATACAAATGAAAACTCAAAAAAAAGACATTTTATTGCCAAAAAGCACTGGTATAATTCAAAAGCACCTCTTGCTAAATCATTTGTGAGTGTCTCATCAAAAGCATAGGATATGGTTTTGTTAGCGGAGATCAGGTCTTTGAGAATGGTTGTCATGCACTTTCTTAATCTTAGTCATTTTAACCCTTTTACAATTCTTTTTACCTTTCCCTCCGAGCTCTGATGTTCTGTAATTTTTTGCTGCCTTCCCCTTCAAAGGCAAGTTTGCCAGTGTTTTTGTGATTAACTTTTATATGTCTGAGTTTTTCAAAACACTATCAGGTTAGAACATATTGTTTAAAAGCCCACACTCAACTTTTTTTTATTAATCCTACCTTTCTTTATCAAAACCGAAAGTCTTGTCATATCCTGTTTACGTTTCAGCTTTTATTTTATTTCATCCTTCAGAAAAAGGAAAAAGATACTGGGGCAGAATCTGAAATTTAAGAGGAAATTTGCAGTGGCCCCTGTTGTTCTTGCAATCTGGCAACTAGCTAGGTTACCACACTTCATTTCAAAGAAGTAGTAATCATGGCTAACTTATTTTTCTAACTATTTTACATTTCCTTATCTCTCAATTATAATGTCTAGAGATATGACACGATGGCATTAAAAACTTAAAGGATATGGAATTTTTTGTTGTTGTTTAAAGATGATGCTGGAAATGTTTCCGCTCATAAAAAATATAAAACGTTTTATTTAAAAAACTTCCCTTGTTCCATAGGTTTAGATGTTCGGCTTAAAAATGTTTGGCATTACTATTTTTATGACAATTGCATAACAGGAAAAGACTAGTATAACTTAACATATAGAAGAGCAAGGCATAGTTACTATTGTGCTGCTAGATCTAAATAAGTAAGAGTTAATATTTTATATATAATTGTATTTTGGCATTTTTACTCTTTCCAGCTGACCCTTCTCCCTGAATGTCTCCTACCTCCTTTTCATCTTTGCTCTCTCCCAGTGCCTGCCCTCCAAATCTCTGGGCTGTGGGATATCATGAGGAGAATGCACTGAGCTCTAGCTTGCACTGGAATGAAAGAACTGATTTGTTAATTTGATCTCTCTTTAAAAATAAGACCTAATTTAAGTATTATCTTAATCAGCAATAAAATACATTCTTTCAATTACTTGTTTCTCTGACTTATTAAGAGAACTCTAAATAGTTTCAGTGAGTATTGTTGTAATTGTTTCCTCCTTTGATTTTCATTTCCTTAGTTGTCATCATCTCCTGGCAGCGGCAGCAGCTGTAAAGCAGATCTTTCAACAGCCTTGTTAATTGTGTAGAAATTAATCTGATTTTAAAAACCTTATTGATATACCGATTTGTGTGCCTTAATGTGCATGTGCATATGCCTGCTCACCTCCTTTACCCAGTGTATTCTTCTGCATCTCATGCCGACCTAATGCGCAGGTTGGGTCATTATCTCTGCTTGCCCGTGAGGACTGACCAGTTCCTCTGGGGACAGGTTTCATTTCGTGCTCCTATCAAGTGCACCGGATGCCTCCACGGAAATACAGAAACTTACTTGAAATACACTTGTGGCTTTAATGTCTGTAAGAAACGTTGGTTTTCAGCCAATCTATCTTCCTTTTATTTACTTCCATTCTGTGTGTGCAAGGGGAGATAATGTAAGTTATATATGTGCAACTTCATCAAAGTGTGTTGCTATTGTCTTGTCCAGTTACCTATTGCCATAAATCAGGAGATATACTTGGAAGGAGCTAGGATCTGCACAGCCACATCCTCTGAAATACTGATCACCTAGCGACCAAAGGATGTTACCAAGTAGACATGAAGTTTCATTCCTGAGAGGCTTTTGGATGAGCTAAAAGTACATAATGCCTAATATTCATGTCATGCAGGCATCTGTCTATGTTTTCCTGAGAGGAAAGGTCAGGCTTCTTTATGGAATAAAAACTGATACAAATAAATTAACGTGTTAAACAATCTTTTGTAATAAGGGGGAAAAAAATACGATAGCTTTCCACAACTCCACAAAGAATAATGAAAAAAAAGTTTCTGTAGTTCGTACTTACTGGCATATGCCACTAAGCAAATAAGAAGGTTATTGTTAAATAATATAAATATTAATGTAAGTTGAATACAATCAAACAGCAGATTCTCTTCATGATCCTACTCGTGGTCATTATGGCTTCTGTGGTGCCAGTTATTAATTTTAGCATTCTATCTTAATTTCCAGACTTTAATCTGTATACCTTAATTGTGCTGCCTACAGTAAAAGGTTACCTCTTTCTTCCTGTCTTATATATCAGTGCTCTGGTAAAGAGCAGCATCCTCAGCATGCTGATGAAATGATAACTTATACATCATTATGTAAAGTGCTGCAAAGTGCTTTGCATTTCTTTAGGATACGCGGAGACATAGAAGGATAAAATTCTATCATTTTAAAGATGGTGAAACAACAGGTTCTCTATGCCAATACAAGTGGCAGAGGCAGGCGTAGCTTTTTCAACTTCAGGAAGATTTGGGTCAAGTTCTCAAAAGAAATTCAAATTGAAGCTGTCCTTTGTACACATGTATCTGTCAGTAAAATGAGCAGCAATTCTGTTGTGTAGAGGAACTTTAGGTGTGGAGCCCCTGTACCCGCTGGCTGATGACTACAGCTAGATTAGTGGTTTTGTTCTTTAAAGCTGCTATTCAGTGGCTGTTAGCCCAATGATGAAGGCTGAGTGTTTTCTTCCTCTCATGCTGTCACATAAAATCAGGAATCTGGGGGAGAAACTTCACATGCAGTTTAGGCTTGTGAATACCTAAAAAGAAGTTGTAACAATGGTTTTGTTTGGAGTTGCTCTTTATCTCATTGCTTGCAATGCCATACAACAACAATAGAAAAAAAATTACAAAACATGTAGTGAAAATGCTATTTGAGAGTCATAAGTAAACTCTCCATGAAAATCCCAGTCTCAAATCCCAGCATAGACTTAGCCTTTCATCCCTATGAGACAGATAAATTGAGTATCATGCAGCTTACAACTAGCGCTTCTTCTGGATGAGAGTTATAAAATCAGCATCCTCTTTCATGCATTGACACCAGAATGCTTGATATTTTAACAATGGTGATTTTTATTTGGGAGACTAACAGTTGTTCTTCCTTATACTAGCTGAGAGTTTTATTTCAGTGGTTGTATATGTGCTGTATATATTTGCAAAAGACTTTGCATTTTTTCAGACGAGAAGATATGCCATAGTATTAAATCATACATATAAAACATGAGACCAAATGGAAACTCATTCCTATTGTGAAGTGCAGTCTTTTGCCAGTGACTGCTCATTTAAGCTCTGCACATCTAACTTGAACAGAAACACAAAAGTAGGGAACAGCCCTGTGCTAAGGCATGTCTTCAGTCACTGTGCTGAAGTAGCATACATATTCGAGCAAGCCTTGAATTCATTAGTTCAGCGCTGGTAGTGATGTGGGTGTGGCTGCAGTCTTGATGCATACAGAGACCACTTTCTTTCAGAAGTGATAAAAGAATAAAGGGCAATGCTGGAGTACTAAACTTGGAGCCATGGGTGAGACTACATATGTACACACCTATGCACATGCTGGCTTAAGGTTGCTTTCTAAGAGTAGATGACTTAGGCTGCAGGAATTTTTTCCATGAAGAGTTTGGCGTTGATAAAAATGCTACGAGGCAGTCTTGCTGAGAATTATATGCCTCTTTTCCTCAGCTTCCAGGGACTTTGAATTCTGTCTGGTATGAAGAGAAAATATTACTGGTCCTGTGTTTGTGGTGCTGTAATGTAAGCAGATAGAAATGAGGAGATATTCCAGGGTGCTACCTACATGTCAGTTGTCTCTTGTCAGGTGGGATTCATCTCTCATTGATCCAGCAACTTCTCTTTTAGGTGCTTGAGCTAATCTAATAATTTAAACTTGGTTTATAATGAATAGATACAGATGCATATGTGAAGTGAACAGTTTTTCCTGCCTATCCTAGATGCCTATTTTCTTGGAGGCTCTCTGTCTCCATTCATTGAAGGGGTAATTGATTGAACCTAGGCGTCAACTTGAATATTGTCAGTTAGAAAGGATCAGAAAAGTCCTTCAGATTCTTCGAGTCTTCATATCTGTATTTATACTACCTTATAGCTGCCACTTATGTGTTGCAAGGCAAAGAGTCTAAAACAGGTTTTAAAATAATTTTGTTTTTCAGATAGGAAAAGGTGTATTTTATTTTGGGCACTTTTTCATTAAATGTATCTCAAAACCAGAGTTGGACAACCACACACAGCAAGTCCACTCAGGCAACATCTTTGTGGAAAGACAAGGTGCTATTTTGAGACTACGCTCTGTAGGTTTTGGGAAAAAAAAAATCCTAGGATACTTTGAAGCTCCTTCGACACATTAATAATTTGAAACTGTTTTATAAGGTGGGTTTATCCACAACGGCCTATGTTAATACATTGCCTCTTCTTCGCAAATGCCTGCTTAGCATCTCTGTGGAACACTTGGAAAACACAAAATATCTTTGAAGGGATCATGAGGGCTGCCAGATGATACCAGATGAGTCAGAGGTCTGTTACTTAAAAGGAATCCTGCAGGACTCTTCTTTCACTGGTTTCCATTCTCCTCTGGTCTCCACTGGAGACTAATGGACTAATTGGACTAAAATATTACTCAAATGAAGCTGCTGCTCTTTCCTAAACTAAAAGGGGTTACTGAGCCACTGTTGTAATTTAGTTATTCAACACAGAAGAAATGAAGAATAAATTAGTTATAAATATGCGTGGGATGGCTTTTTAATATACAGTCTGCTCACTGTTGTTTTGCAGTAGGTGCTCTGTTGAAAACAGAGGAACTTTGAAATAGAGCTGGTGCAAAGTACCGAGCTGGGGTCTGCATGACAAAACCTGCAGGGTTTTAAGCTTTTCTGACAAGTGCTGGTATCTTGCATACAGTGTACTTGACCTGTGCAAAATACAGGAGTAACTTTCAGATTTGAATTTTACATCTAGCTTGGATTTTGAGCACCCAGATTTGGTTTTGTCTGTATTGGGGAGGGTCTTGTCTGTTTATCTTAAGTGTGTGTGGGATGCACCAGATGAGACTATACAGGATGATCATATGAACACAAATCTGCTTCTACTGCTGACAGAAAATAGTCTGGACGTTGTCTGCCAGAACCCTTCTTTACTGGGAAAATGAGGGGTGGGGGATGTGTCATGGGATCTGACGTAACTTCCAGTCTCAGTAGGAAAGGACAGAATACATCAACAAAATGTGGAGTATCAAATTGCCAGGACCAGACAGTATTCATCCAAGAGCTCTAAAGGAATTAAAATGGGAAATGGACACCGTGACTGATCATTTGGATGAAACAACGGTGAAGAATAGAGTTAGCAAACACAAAGATAAATATGCTACATTGCAGAAGAGTTAATGTGGTTTCTGTTAACAGAAGTTGTGTTTCACAGATTACTGCAGTTCTGTAGAGGAGTCAAGGAGAGATCCTGGTGTTATCTACTTTGATTTAAAAAGGCATTCAACAGGTCCCTCTCCAAAGGCTCCTGGAAAAACTTAGCTGTCATGAGATGAGGAGTAAGAGTCTCTATGGATAAATAATTGGCTAAAGGGTAGGAAACAAAGGGCAGGAATAAACAGACAGTTTTGACAGTGTAAGGAAGCCAGTGGTGTAGTCTCATAGGATGTCTGTGCTGCTAGGATATCTGTTGCTCAACATATCGTAAATGATCTGAGAAAAGAAAATTGAGAAAAACGTTGCAGCTACTAATAGGTTATTCAAGGAGTTGAAACCAAAACAGATTGCAGAGAAGGATCTCACATTAGTGACTGACTGGTTGGTAAAATTAATGGTAGTTAAAAATCCATTTGTATAAATCGTGAAGTAATGCATATGAGGTAAAAATAATTCTAATTTTGCATACAAAGTGGTGAACTGTAAACTAGCTTACCACTCAAGAGCGTCAGCTCAGTCCTTAGTACCAATGAATAAAACAAGTAGTCTGCTAAGAGTTATTAGGAAAGGAACAGAGAACAGTATTATGCCACTGTATTTGTATTATTATTATGTCATTAGTGTTATATCCATAATTCAACCACATACGGAAGACTGTATTCCTTTCTGTCTCTCTCCTTCCCCCATCTATCAAAAATAGAAAAGATGCAAAAAAGATGGCAACCAAAATCAACTGTACAAAGTGACTTCCACATGAGGAAGACTAGATTGTGGTCCTCAGGCCTGCAGGAGAGAAATGACAGCAGTCTCTAAAACTGAGTGGTTCCAGAGAAAGTGAATAGGACATGCTTGTTCGCGCTTTCTTCTAGTACAGAACCAGGTGACAGCAAAAGTATCCAGCACATCACGGAGCTGGAACTGCTTTTACTTGCAACGTGCAGTTAAACTGTCGATCTCATTGACATGATATGTCATTGGCACCAAACACTGGCATGGGTCAAAAAAGGGGTTAGACAAATTCATGGAAGAAAAATCAATCAAGGATACCGACATAACCACCAGCAAGTTGCTGGAGGATAGGAGAGTGTCCTGAGGAAATGCTGCCCTGTGATGGCCCTGTTCTTGTGTTCTCCCCTTACCATCTTCTTGTGCCACTGCATAAGGCAGAAGACAGAGCTGAACTGAGCAGGTCTGTGGTCTGGTCTGGTACAGTCGTTCCTGCGTTATAATTTTATGTAAGGTGCCAGCAGTTTAAGGTGCACCTGTGTATTCGAAGTCTTTTTAATTTACAAGTTTGTAGACAGGAAAGTATTAATGATTTGCAATTTTGGGGCCTTGACAGGAAGTAAATTGTAAAAACATAGGAATGTGTGAATAGGTATAAGACTTCATTGTTGTCCTCCTGATAACACAGCTCTTTCATGATCATCGTGTAGTTGCCTGCTCAGTCATTTCAAGCAGTATTTGTGGGGAGATCAAACTGCCAAAAGCTGTGGTATAAACTCCTCGTTTTTTTCCATCAACTTCACAGATCATACTGCCCCAGCAGCTGGAAGTCCATAAAGGCAGGGAATTATGTTATAGAGGGTCAACCCTGCCGATACACAGTGCCAGAGCTACTGAGAGAGTCACAGAATTTCCATTTACCATGCTCTAGATAATTTCTGAGTGGAAATACTAGGCTCCTAGTCTTGCTAAAAAACATAACTTTTTCCAGTTGATGTCGATGGATCTAGATTCTCTCTCTTTTGTTCCTTCTTTTAGCTTGAGTATGATCTAATTTGTTCAAATAGAAGTTGTGTTGTATATTTTCCCTACGCTTTTTCCTGTTTCCGTAAGTAATGGCTGGGAGTCTTGAAGGAACCTGAAGCGTAAGGGAGATCTGTTTCAGTGGAACTGTGTACCTAACTCTATCGAGATTCTTTGCCAAGTCCTCGCCAATGGATTACAATTATCAAATTGCTTAGCTTAGTGTTATTAATGGACCTACATATGCATAGTCAGAAAAGCACCAGTAGTTTATAGCTAGTGCACTTTATCTAAAGCAGTGCACTTTTGTAGCCCTTTAGGTAAAAACAAATGTTAGATTATATTATGTTTCAACTTCTGATGCATCTTTATTTGTTTGGAAGGTTAGATGTTTCAAATGTGATGTGTCATGTGCAGACTAAAAGTTAAATGATTTATTTTGGTGGCTAGATGTGTTATAATAGCCATAGCCAAGAAATGTGAACTGATCAAGGATTAGATCCAAGAGTTTTAGAGCACCAGAGATAAATGACCAGGAGATCTAAGAGATCTAAACAGAGGGAGGCCAGGTATAAGTTAAAATAGCTCATTAAAAACATCAGTGTTACCAGAAGATTTCATTACCTAACTGAAAATGTGTCTTATATTTTACATAGTCATTAACTCAATTGTTCATAATTCTTCTACTGGTGCAATATGGGTTTTTAACAGGTCCTTTTTTTAAAGGAATATCATTTGTGTGCTTTGTTTGCATAATAACATAGGATAATATACATCCCCATAGTCTTGTTAATTTATTGTCATATTTAAAAGGCAAAATGTTAAAACTGTGTATGAGAATACAAGAATGGAAGGATCTTTGCTAGGTTGACATACAGTGAATTGTATTTCCTGTTCCTTGAGTCCCCAGAGTCTAAATGGTCAGGGCAGAGACTTTTGGATACATACATGCAGCGTAGTTGATTCCGATACAGACAGGTCTCAAGCTGAGCGAAGAAATTATGTTCAGAAACAGTTTTCAAGGAATAAAATAGCTAGACATTTTTAATTCTAAAGTAAAATATATGATGGGGTCTCAACTGCAGGACTGTATGTTAATTTGCAAAATGCATTAGACATTTTTTTACTCTAATTGCACTGATATTCTATTATTTTGGTCTGGTATCATTTGTGTGTTGTTATTTTAGTACTGCAGTTTGAAAAAGATGCAAGCAATCACACAAATAATTACTGAAACCAGAAGGGGGGCGGAAAAATGACCTACATCTATCTCTGTGGACGAAACTCTTCTCAGTGCTGATAATGCAAGAAGTACTTCAAGAGGAAGTAGAAAAAGCAGGGAGTGCAGCTGTCTGTAATTGGAGGAATAATATAATAACTATTATTAGAACAAATCAAACAATAGTTTTGGCAAATATTTTTGTAGCAACTTAAATCAGCAATGAAGATGATAAGCAGCCGTCACAGGGGCAGCAGCATCAGTGTGCTCATGATGGTCAAAGGCGGTGGTCAGCAGAGGGTGACTGACACGCAACCACAGCGGAAACCAGCCGACACCCGCCTCGCGCTTGCCTCCCCTCATCCTCCCCTCTCCTGACATCACGTTTCTGGTCTTTCATCCCGGGAAGGCTCCTCTTGCTGTCCGCCAGCCAAAGCGATGCAGGGTACGTAACGCACACCCATACAGACACGCTCAATGCTTTGCCCCAGCTGAGAGGTCCTCCCGGGTGTTGGAGCAGCCGCCAAGGGGCCTTGCCTGCCTTTTGGTGGACCCGTACCTGCTCTGCTCTTGGCTGATCCGGCTCCACAGCAAGCAGGCAGCCAGTTCCAGCTGCGTGGCATTTAAATGTTACCATAGTGATGAGTAGTGGACACTGCCACCTTTCTCTTTTTAATTAAAGAACAGATGCAGGGAAAGCTGATCTCTTGGTGACCCTCTTTAAGCTGACATCAACATGCTAATTGTTTTCAATTCTTTTCTTCCCTCAGCAGTCGCAGCTCTGTCCTTCATTCCTATCAAGGTCTTGCCTCCGGTTAGGTTAAAGAAGCAGTAACTCTTTTCAGAGGCTCCCTTTGGGGACTGTTTCAAGCAGTGGCTGCTTCTGAGTGACTAAACTCTCTCGTCTCCATTGGCGAGGCGGGTACAGAGGAACGAATGCTCCTGCCTGTGACAGGAAACTTCTGACTTTCCACCGCTAAAAACAAGCCTAACAGCAGCGCTAAGCAGGGATTTGCTCGGAGTATGCAGAGGAGTGTATGATTACAAAACATAGGCACGCATCCTTCTAACCTCCCCTCACACCATTTCAGTACAACACAATCCTTGCTAAACAAACAAGGCAGTTGTGGTTGGGATGGATTTGACTCGGGAAGAAGTCTCCTGCCTTTTAATCCCACTTCAGCCCTCAACTCACAAAGCAGCCTCAGCTTTCTGCCTTAGTTTCCTCTTTTACAAAATAGCAGTAGAATTGCTGTTCACCTGTTGTAGAAAATAATTGTGCTTTGTCCAGGTGTTTTAGTGCATAAAATATTTTACAAAGAACAACTGCTAAAGCAGTCTTCATCAGCAATTGCTGTATACTGATGTCAGAGATTATTATGCCTTTTCTTCAGGGACTGAAATTGCACATGGTATTCATGTTAATGATACGCAAAAAAATACATTCTTTAAGGGCTTCTACTGTATTATCTGCCCTTTTTGCTTAGCTTCAGGCTAGAGTCAATAGGCAATTTAGCTCGAAAAAAACCAGTCACCAAACAAGAAAAGGGATATTATTCATCCCACGCAGGTGTAAGTAAAACAAAAATAGTCTCAGATATCAAATTCAGACTTGCAGAAAGTGCTTGCATCACATAAGTTAACTGGTGATTGCCACTGGATGTCCTCATTGCTGAAGTGTAGAGTTCGGCTACAAGATCCTAAAGATCATGGGTGACAAGCACCCTTGAAATGCAGAAGGCTATTCAAACTGTTTATACAGGGAGATGGAAGGGCTGATATTCTTTGTTGTCTCCTTTATCTCTGGGCTTGCTTGAGTTGGAGCAAGATCTCATTTTCACGATAACCTTACAAAGCAGGAGGTAATTTATACATATGAAATACATCATTCTAACACATACACAACACTCCAAAAAATAATTACTTTAACTGTAGAGCAAAGCTATCTGATGAAGCAAGATTTACATTTGGGATCATGAATTGTTTTGTATATCGTGCACATGGCTTCTTTCCTTAGCATTTTGTCTATTGAAATGTAAGACAGAAATGTAATTTGTCAGTTGGTCCGTGAAGTTCAGATCACTTTGTTGTGTAAGTACTCTTTCTCTGGCAGTTCTTGGTGTTTGTTGTCTAAGAGGAAGAAAAAACTATCTAAATTACTGCTAAACATTTTGTAGTTCCTGGAAGGAAAGATGGAAATTTTTCTTTCTGCTACTGTCAACCTCAACAGAGAATTGAGGTTGAAGAATAAAAGACTGACTAACTCTATCATAATCCACCTCGCCACTGTTCTGCTAGCTACAAACAGATGTGGTCCTTTTAAAAATATACCAGCAGTGTGACCTCAATAAGTGTTTAAAACAAATGCTTCTCTATGCACAGATTTCCTTCATATGAAATAGGCAGAAATTACATAGCAGTGTTGAGCTAGCATAGCAGTATAAGCCCTAGCAAGCTTCCCTGGAGTTTGCTGAGTTTTAGGACGTAGGACTGTATTTTGCTGCATCGTGAGGATAAAGTGAAGGTGTGAAGTTCATATCTGAATGTCAACATCCCACAAGTAATCTTTTAATGCATTATACTCCCACTTTAATTTGTCTGTAGGCATTTGAATTTTCTGTATCAAGTCAGGGAAGACTGACAGGCGCAGCCAAAAATGCATGTTGGCCTTCTATTCAAGTGAGGCAGTGTGGGGTTTCCTTTCTCAGCAGAATTTGGAGTCTCATTTGTTTGACTGTAGCTGAAAAATGGCAGACTATTCATTTAAACCAAAATGCTAATAATAATAATGATGCAGAAAGACCTTTAATAATTTTAAACAATAGTGATTTGTGACTTCATTTATGCCAAGAACACAACCACAGAGGGAAGTACTGTGTGCTTGTAATAAAGCACAGAACATAAGACCCAGCTTAAGCTAGGACTAAATGCTTGGTAGGTCAGTATGTTCTGTCTTAATTTGAGCTCATCCACAATAAGCCTTTTTTGCAGGATATGTAGCTTAAAGGGCAAGCTTTCTCACACCTCTTCTAGGGAAAGCATCTGCATGCTCTTGAGGTTTTATTGGAAGTTATTTGATGCTAGATGTTTGTTCCATTATGACAGTGATTTTAACAGTATTTTGGAATGAAAATTATTTGAGCAGATTTGTAATTGGACCACCCATTTCCTCAACATCAGGAGGCTAATTTAGCTTTGAGAATTGTCACAAATTGTGGCAAAGCCACAATGCTTGAAAATTTATCCTAGTTACAGATTTTGGTTGTATCTATTTCCTTTGTTGTTGACAACATGCCAAGGAAATAGGGCTGCAGCTTATATAAAGGTCCTGGGTTTTCTTACATTTTCTTTAAGGTCATTTCCATTAAGCATGTGATTTTTGTCACGTGCAAAGGTCCTAAAGTCAGATTCTTTAATATAATACACTCCTATATTCAAAGACCACAAAGAATCTGTTTGGCACCTTAGCAATGATGCAAGGGGTCTTACTGGCAGATTTCGAAAGGTTGTTTGCCACGCTGTGGTTAAAATGATGTGACTATGTATTTAAGCAGAAAATTCTTGTGAACACAATGCACATTTTCAACACCTGAAATTGAATTTGGTTTTATATAACTCTTGCCTCGTATAATAAGGATTTCTGATGAAACCTCTACATCCAGTTTTTGTCATGTACTGAGCATCGGGTCTGTGATGAGCTCCTGCCTTGTGCTCACCCCACAGCTTGCAGTTCTGTTTTGAGATGATTTGCTGTGTATCGGTATGGCCAGCAGACCATACAGGGTTGACAGACCAGCTGCATCTGGTGTTTTGACTCCTGGAGCCCATCATCCTGCCCCATCTTACCACCGACATAACCAGCTCTGTTCCCTGGCACACCTTCAATGCCCATGATGCAGGCCCGTCACGGTACCCTGATACTCTAGAGGCCCTCCATGCTGAGTGCAGGGTCTTGTTCAGAGGGAGAAAGGAAACTTGGGAGATGTGCTGTTGCTTTTCCCAACTGAGGATATTTTATTTTTTTTAATTGCTGGACAAGTAGGTCCTCGAATCCATATGCAGCTGTTCAAATTGGTGCTCTGAGTTCCCGGGAAGTTGTTGAACACTTTGGAGTCTCAACAATTACATTAGAGCGTGTGACCGGGAACCCAACTTTAAATTGTGCCTTTGAAAATACTGCACCTATGTGTAGTCAGCCCAACTCACTTCTGTGGTCTAAAAGGCAGTCCACAAAGCGGAGCAGGAGGAATATACTCTTCTTGTCTATCATAAAGTATTATCCTGTTCATTGTCAGTATGGAAGCAGTACCATACAGATCCTCTGCCAAAAATATGGTAAGTTGGCATGACAGAAGGACACTGTTCAGAATAACTGCTGGAGGTTGTCTATGTAAGGTTGATTTGCTGTGGGATGTATAGTGGATTTTACTGTCATCCATAGCTATTAGAAATAGGAATCCCAGTTAGGAAGCAGGCATTATGCAAGTATGTGGTGAAAAGACAGAAACTCATAAAGCTGCAAGGGTCCTTTTGTAAAATGCGTGTGAGTAGCCAAGTGGGACAATAGTAACACTGCTAATTCATTTAATTAATATGTAATTTACTTGGAGTAGTGTTCATTCTAGTCTGTCTTTCTTCAGAAAGATGTTTTCTGCTGTGGTGAAGCTGTGATTCATTTCCATTTCACTACTTCCATTTCCATTTCACTACTTCCATTTTCATGGTCTCTTTGTTAATTGTCAAGGCCTGTTTGATGATTACAGTGGCTAGTAAATGCATTGCTAAATTATGGTCATAAACAACAATGGAAAAAAGATGCATTGATTTAGTTGGGTTTTTTCTTTTTCTTTTTTTTTTATCCCGAGCCAAAGACTCTGTTCTGGACTCTAGCAAAAGCAAACAGTGTAGTATTTCTCCTACCCTGTTCCCTTTGCAGCTTCTTTGCTGGTTTTGCTTTCATATGTTTTTCCATGGGGTTACATATATTTGCTGTATGAAAACCTGGAATGTACAATATGAAGTAGATCAGGAGTTTGAGCGCATTGAAACTCTGAGGACACAAGGGGCGTACGGGTATCTTGGCACCCCTTAGAAGGAACTGCAAATTCCTGAAGCATCCCATTCACTCCTGGTGCATGCCTCTTGGAGGAGGTCTTCCTGAGGAGGGTTTCCAGCTAGGCTTGAAAGATGCTAACTAGCAAATTAGATAACTTTGAACTTATGTCTGCTCTGCAGCAGAAAGGAAGGATGTCACTCACTGGGCCAGAAGTTAGGGCACAAAAATTTGGGGGAAATGTAAGCACCATCCTTGTTGGGTTTGTGCTCTGTATGTGTGTGTGGTTGTATTAAGTTGTACTGTGCAGAAGGAAATACAGCTTGAAACTTTTGCCAAGTTGGTGTCAAACTAGGCATTACCACAGGCATTTTAGTAAAAACTCTCTACAGAGGATGATATTTGTATGCAAGCCTTTAAATTTTTTTCCTTGGTTTTGCTTTTGATGTTTTGCTCCTGCTCAATAACTGCAAGTATGAAAATAACTCCCTTCAGTCTGGCTTTAATTTCAGTCCTCCTCCTTTTTCTGCAGAATTGTGGCATTTTGAGCTTAAAACCATCTTCGCTTCAGAATATATGAAAACTTTTTGTCCAGCTAGTCAAAGTTGACAGATTATTTTTGGTACTCAGTCAAAATGTGGCTTGATCCTATCTAACCCATGAGACTAGTTTGATCAGTTTAACCTTTACACGTAGGTAGCTTTCCCAATGCTATAACTTTTCCTCTTATAGATAGAATCTGAATTTGTTTGTGTAATGGAATATTTGTTTTGCCTGTTTTAGAAACGTTGTAGTTTGCGAATATATGTCTTTGTAGCAGGGATTATATAATTTATTCTTTAAAGCAGCACAGTATTGTATAAATTTTAGATATTACAGTTAAGGATTTGGGTTTGTAAATGAAATCTTTTGTGCTTTCTATTAAATGCAGTTCTGATTGACTCAACCAAAGTGATTAGTGCCCAACCTGTGTTATCCAGATGTTTGTCAGATATTTTATTTAATTTCATTTCATCCATCTTGACCTACCAAGGCAACCTTGTCATTGCAAATTTCACACCCTTTCTTTTTCTTTGTTCTGTATGTCAGTGAAATCTTATCTCTGCAGTCATAGGTTAATAGTCTGGAACAAACTTCATTTAAGACTCTTACATAGGAAAAGGGGGGAGCGACTAGAGAGAAGAAAGTTGGTGACCACAAGCACTGTTAGATGGTATCTCAGACTCTGATAGTTTTGAAATACTATCAAGTGTGGGAGAGGCAGAGAAGAGCCTACCTCAAAAGATTGACTCATTTGGTGCAGGTGGCTGGCTGAACCCCTGGGACCTCCTTTCACATCACAAAGTTCAAGTTTTGTAGGGGCAAAACTGGAAGTTGTTCAGGTCTTGCATATGTTTGTTTTTAAGGATGGGACAGAACCACAGAGGTCAGGCCTCGATTTATATTGTTCAGTGTTGTTATTGTACATATAAATCTGAAGAAGTATGGTTAGATTCCTGGAAAATCTGTGAGATAAAGTTTTCTTATTTCACAGTCTTACAAAAAGACCTGCACTTGTTTTTCTTCATTGCATGCTTCCATTGACAGATCTAGGTACCTCTTTTAAACAAGGAACTGCATTGTTTACATGTTCCTCTATTTCTCCCGTTTCCAAGTGCAGTTTCTGTTTAAAGTGGCTCAGAACAGCTTTTTAAAAGCAAAGCATTATTTTTGCACTGAAAGGTAAATCACAAGCAGGCGAAAATGTTAAAACAAAAAGGGAAGGCCTAGGATAAACCCTGGTCGACCTAGAATCTCTGCTTTTTGCCTGAGAGAAGCAGAGAGCCCCTGAGTAGCATTTTCCTCTGTCCCCTTCCAGTATCTGCTTGACTGCCCTCTCCATTAAGGCTGTGGACGTTTACTATCCCCTTTGATCCTGTCTTCAGTCCTGGAAAGAATGAACTTTGCTAGCCCGGATTCAGACAGTGAGGAGGCATTCTCGAATTAGTAACTCTTCTACTGTTTCCTCCAGGACATGGTGGTTGTTTTTTAACAAATAATGTTTATTCTTGCTTCATTTCCTGTTTGTCTCCCTGTCTGTTCCCTGTGGTTTAATTGTTTGCAGTTAGCCAGCATAATAGTAATGGCACTATGATTGACATTAGGTTCATAAAATGCAACATGAATTTTTTTCCTTTTTCATAAGATGTGTTGCAGACCACAGAGTCAAAACTCTTGGAGTCCCTGGAGACCTTCATTCAGACCCTGGTAGAAGAGCCTTACACTTTGGCTGGTCTAAAAAAAAATTCAACACAAGTTACTATTGAGACTTTTGCTTGGATAAGACCTTATAAACAGAACCCTCTCAGCTGCTTACATGGCTGATGTTTACAGATACAATTTGATAAGGAAGTCAGTAGTGTCATACTGGTGACAGTATTGGCTTCCTGAAATGAGGGCCAATGTTTCCCAGTGCACAGAGAAGAACTCTAGAACCTCTGGTAGATGCGAATCCCAGCTTTTTCAGCTGACCTTCACCTGCTGATACTTGTAATTGCCCTCTAATCTAGACCCACAGCAGTCCTTGGCAGGGTGTCCGTACCCTGAGTGCCCAAACCCTGTGGAAAGCAAAACCCCAGGACTTTATACCAGCAGGCCCCCTGGGTGAGACCTGGGGAAAAAAAGCTTAAATCTGCTTTTCTATGGGATGATTCTCACCTTTTTGTCAGGTTGGCCACAGTCTTCGTAAAACATCGAGTCACATGTAAGAGATGCTGGGAGACTCACTTGTCTTTCCCACATTTGTTCGTTGCCCTGCTTATCCTCTCGTCCTCTCTCTCCAAATATGTCTAACCCGTCTCTTCTTTGAAGACACGGAACAGTATGGCGCTGCTGGCTGGTGCAGTATCAAACACCAGCATGCTGCCGCCATGGCACATCTCACTAAGGTCAGGTGCCTTATGTCAGCAGCTGTGGAGGAGCAGCTGCTGGGGAATGAGTCCACAGCGCTGCTGAGACTTCAGATTTTTCTTCTGACCACTCCATTTTTATTTTATATATATAGTGTCTCTCTTTCTTACCCCCTGCCCCAATCTCCCTCCTTTTTTTTCCATTTTCCCCCCATTTCTTGTGTCTCTTATTTTAATTTATTTTAAAGAAGATTGAGTAGTTCATAGTGAATGTTGAAAAATGTTACTTTGCTGGGTGGGCCAGGGTCAGTCAGAAATCACTCTATCAGGTTATCACAGGTTAACCAAGAACCTGCAGCCTTTGGGAACCACCTAATAGCAATAGTAGCTCAGGTTTGCAATTATGACTTTACCAATGTGAGCAAGTTTTCATCTTCAACAAAATAACACATAATACAAAACCACAAGAAGGCCTCTTTCTTTGACAAACAGGCCTTTTTCCTTTAAAACCAGGTCTGCATGAATTGTATGGGGGTAGAAAGATGAGGTGGAAGATTGTGTATCTTGGGGAGGGAGAATATAAGTTTTGATAAAAGTGAATTCCTTACCAGCATCTTTTGCACAAGCAGAAAAAAATGACAGTGTGGAAAGGTGGGTGATATACCAGAAGCGTTATTGTTCATATTCCTTGAGGAACTGTCTAGTTTTGCCTATTATATGTTATTATCTGTTCTCAGCAATTACGGTCTCTCCAGTGGAATTTTGTGAATGTAACTAAGATTTATAGGGTGCTACAGAAGAAAAATATTTTTGAAGTTGTCAAACACTTCCTGTTATGAGACTGTAAAGTGTTGAATATCTGCCTCAGGCAGATTTATTGATTTATTTAAATTTTCTGTTCCCTAGACATCTGCTTTGGTCACTCTTATAGAGAAGATACTGGGCAAGATGGACCTTTGGTCTGACCTCACACTCTCATTCTTGTTTGTTTACTGTTCTTATATTGAATGATATGAGAGAAAATACTTGAGTCGCCCATGAAAAACCAAAAAAAGATAAACTGGTAAGCTTTAATTCAAATAGTCTTAATGTTCCACAGCAATGAAGCAAAGACAGAATTTCCCAAGTGATTGTCTGAGTCACAGATGTGCCTCTGCTGTGACTTTAAGTATATGCCGTGTATGTCTGTGTGCTTCTGAGATACGCTGAGGTAGAGGTGTGGAAGTAAAGGGAAAGATTTGGTCTTGGTGAAGATTGTGAGTTAGTACTGATAGACAAGAAGACTAGGACTGAACTGAAAGAGGAGTGGAGAAAGATGAAATAGGAAGGGTTTAAGGAAAAGGGTAGAACAAGTACCTTTTATCAGGGACCTGGAATGGATCCCTTTTTGCTAGCATCAAGTGTCTCTGAAACTTGGTGGAAGATTCATTGTGTAAGAGCTACACCAGTATGAGTTGAATTTTGCTCTTGGTTACTGCCATTAGCAGATGAGTGGAGGTGCAGGAGGTGGAGCTGAAGGTCCTGAGATAGATGATGAATGTGGTGTTGGCAGCATGATAAATAGGGTGAAACCACTGTTTTCTCTGTTTGCCTTTTAAAAAAATTGTAGGAAATTATGCACACAAAAGCTCTCTTAAAATAACATCGCTTGCAAAGTCAAGCACTCTAATTACGTTGCTCAACACTGTTGTCTGTGTAATTTCATTTCGGGATTCTTCCATCTGTACGTATGATACAGTCTACAATTATATGATCACGTACAATTTTTCTTCTACACATAGCTTCATTGACCACACAGAATGAAGATGGTCAATTAATGAGCAACTGTTCAATCTTGCATTATTCCTTATTGTATGGTGTGTAGCACTATCCCTACCATTCAATCACATATCGTTCTTGCTCTGAAGACAGAATTGTTTATTTTCTCTTAGTCTTTTGCATGGCACTGTTCAAGAGGACATCCAAGTACATCACAAACTTTCAATTTATCTTCGCAAGAGGCATGTTGGGAACCTGAGGAAGGGGGGTTTCTCCATTTCACAGATGGGAAGCGAGGGAGCAAAAATTTTGCTAATGTGGTGAATTCAAGACAATTTAAGATACTAAAAATCACCAGGGTTTATGTATTCTTTTTCAATAGTAAACATTATCTAGCACTTCTTATGTTTAGAGTAATGCATTGAATGACTCAGGTTGCAGCTGTGAGTGCTCAGTTGTTCTGTGTATCGGTTTTAAGTCACACACGCAGAAAATGAGGAAGACGAGTTGGGGATACCTGGGAAAGTTCAGTTACACAGGTGACCTCACGTAGGCTATGGCAGGGAGGGGATCCAGCCCTCCTGAGCAGGATCCACCTGCCTGTCTGCTAACATGAGCTTTTTGTTTCCTTCCTTCCATGCAACACCTCACTCACAACACACCTTCACAATCTGCAACAATTGAATCAAACCCCCAAAACCACATCCTCACTGACAACCCATGTTTGACTCGTTCCGCCAGAAGATTTGTTCTGTGCAACGGTACAGGGATCTTGTGGAAAAATAATCTCTGATTATGCAATTATTGTATTGCAATTCATCTATGTGATGGGGCCAAACAAAGGTTGTATAGGCAGTTATATTTCTGCATGTCCTAAATTTTGAGGACTAGATTTTTGTAGCCTTTGTAGCGTTTTGTGAGTATACTATTTTATCTTTTCAGATTAGACGTGGTGGACAAAACAAAACTTTCTTCTCCCTTTCATCTTCCTCTTCCCTTCTCTGGCCTCCCCCACCAGTATCAGGTGATCTTTTCATTTTGTTTTTTTGCTACTTTTTAGAGCTCTACTTACAGATATTTCAATGTCCTGTAACTTATTCTCTCTAAATGTCAATTTCCTTGCTGCTGCTGATTTGCTTTCAGATATAATGCCTAAAGCAGACTGTCAGCCATTCTGAAAGTATGTGATTCTTCTCTCTCAATATCACACAAGCCAAGTTTGGCTGGAAGGATGGGGAAAACTAAATTGTTCTCATAAAAAAGAAAACATAGCACTAATATATCTTTGTACTTATGTTCAGGTATGCCCTTTGTGTTATTAAGGGGACTCATGATCCTGTGTGTTTTCTCTACAGGGGATCACATTATATTTATAAGGTCTCCCATAATAAATGCTTTCCAGAAACATACAAGTGAGTCCAAAAGTTCTTTGGATGCTATCAAACCGGAAATGAGCACTGCATGGTAGTATCCAGCAGCAAAAAAAAAAAGGCCAAAAAAAAAGCTCCTCAGGATTCAAGAAATGAACTGATAAACTTGTGTATATTAACTAGAGACTGATCCTGCCACCCTTGTGGATCTCCGATGATTTCAGTGCAAGGAAGCGTTGAAATCAAGCATCTTTGAAAGCTTGGCTCTCCCTGAGGTAGCGACAGAGAGGCTCTAAGACATCAGGTGTGTGGATATTTTTGTATACTCAAATATTTAAGTCCTCAGGTACAAATGATTTGCTGCAACTCAACAGGTTGCCAGGCTGAGCCAGTGCCTACTGAAGGTTATTGTTGGTCCCTGTCTGGGTGCGATAGCCCATCCCAGCTGCAATGTAATGAAACTTCATGGACTAAAAGCAGTTTAAACTAAGTTTCATTACCTTCTCACTGTGGAGGGTTGCAAGTCATGTTGTTCTAGATTGGCTGGTGGACTTACATACCCAGAAGCCATTCTGAGTTTGCACTTTGACACTCATAAGTATCTTTTCACTTCAACAAACATGATTTTTTTTTAATTTAGAATATAATTTTCATCATGTATCACTCTGTATTATGCATGTGTGATTTTAAAGGTGTCTCAGTGTTCCATACTATACTAATGTAGTGGATGTAGACAGTTTGAAAACACTCCGTCAATCAATTTGCCTATCTGTCGGTCTTGCTGGTGCTTGACATCATCTTAGATTTTGCTGACTGTAGCAAAATAGTGGGTTATTTTGCCTTCCCCCCCCACCCCTCCATAAAGGGCATGTCAGAAAGATAGGTGCCTGAATCCCATAACAATAAAGGTATAACTCTTGAATCTAATCCAAGTTTAAAAGGGCAATAAAAATTGACTGTCTGTGATTTCCAAGGTGTCTCTAAGTAGATTATTATGAACAACTTAAAGGGAAATATAGTTCAGTCCCTGTTATCCTCCCCTACGTATTCTTACCTCTGGAACAAGCAACGTTTTTCAAGCATTATTGGCAGTTCTCCTATTGAGGCTGCTCTTCTCAACTATGTGCATCACATTTTTGCCATCCTAGGAGTGATCCCTACTGCAAACCCAACAACCATCCTACAGTGGTTTCATCAAGCAATGCTGAAATACTAAATAGATCTACCAGGTGCCCATATGTTTAATCTGGTAGAAGAGCAGCAGAGTTCACCCACTTCTGTTGGTGGCCCCTGAAAAGTCTGTAATGCTCCCACGTTGGCCCTGTCTGCTGGGACACCCGTTGTTGCTGCTGTGATGAGGGAACAACCATGCTTTCACACAGCTCTCCCATAGCAGCTCCCAGCCTTGCCTGGCATCCATCCTCTCATGGGAGTGTGACTCAGTTAGAGTTTGGGGGAGGCCTTTACTTCAGTGAGCTTCCTAGGGGGATACAGAAGGCTTTTAAACTCTGCATCCAGGTTTTTCTTAAAGAAACAAAGACCTTTTTTTTACGTGTGTGTATATATATATTATTTTTTTAAAGAAAAGAAAATAGACAACACTTAGGAGAATTAGGTTAAATAGTATAGGAAACTTGACTTACGAATCTCTCTCCTGCCTAATGGCTCCTTGTGATTTAGGCTCTCCACTTCAGTCTTGCCTTAAGCCTAGCAGTGCTGTGACTCCTTCTCTTGTAGCAAACTGTTCACAGTCCAGTCTGAGAAACCAAGAAAAGTCTCTTTCCATCACCCAAGGGACTTGGCTGAGCATTGTCTCCTTGTTCTGCCAGGGTGCTGCTTCTGATGGAGACTCCCCAGGAGCTGCACAGGCGTAATCGATCCAGGCTCTTCGTTCTTGCCTCCTCTGCCTCCTCCCCCAGCAGCGTGCCCCTGGAGAAAGGGGTGTGTTTTCCCTCCAGGACAGGGCAAGAGGGACAGAGAAGCAACCTTCCTTGCTGCCACCTGGCCCCAGCCTTTTCAAAGAAACATAACTGCATGAGCACCCAGCCTGCAGTCCTTCAGATACCTGTAGGATGTGAGCTGTAAAGGATGGAGGGATTTTTCCAGCAATGCTCTAATTAGCCTGCATATGTGCAGCTATAGAAATGTGTGATAAATTCTGGCCTAAAGATCATCAGTGCCCTGTGTCCTCACATCAGACGTTCATTCAAGCAGACGGTTGTGTTGCTGAGTTAATGATGTGCACTTCAGGTGGTGACAAAAATTGAGAATAAAGGGAGATCTCCTACCAGAAGGCAAAGCTGGACTTCTCACTCCTGCCTCCTCCCACTTGTTAAATGCTGTCATATAATGGAAAGTAGAGGTGGGTCTGAAACAAGAGAATTTAAATCTGAGTTCTAAAAACAGTTACAGTCTTGATGAGGGGCTGTATACTTTATTTAGTTCACTTGTAATTGGTTTTAATTTGTTGCATCTTTTTTAAAATGTGTGATTTGAATATGAATATGGCTCACATTAGCTTTTGATTATAAAAATAAATAATATCAGATTCAGTAGGTTCAAGAGAATGGTACTTCCTCAGCCCACCCAACAGTGGCTTTTTCCAGAACAAAGCGTTTCAGCTTGTCAAGCCGTAACTAGGAGGCCATCACCTGGAGAACTGCAGTTGTCTTCAGCGCTGAGTGTGCACAGCACCAGCAATTGCTAAGAAAATAAGCACCTCTTCTGTGGGGTGTCAGCCTGTCTTCCACTCAGCCACTGCTAGTAACAAGCAGGGATAGATAGAGCTGTGATCCAGGGCTCACTGTAAAAGGACTGGTTGCATGATTTTAGTAAATACCTTCAGATTCCTTCTATGATATTTTAGATCAGCATCTGAAAAAACAAAACAAACCAAAAAAACCCAACCAACAAAAACACACCTCCACATTTATACGGGGCTTAGAATTGTGCTCTATCTGTTTCTGTGTTTTCCTTCCTTTGTCCCTGTGTTTTTTGATTGCTGGATGGAGCGTTAACTGCAGAAGTTTCTCCTGTTACCCAAATTAGCCTACTGGAATTGAACAGATCTTTTTCCATAAGAATGTTAGATTTAGTAAAAGCCTAGATCACAAAGAGTAGGGCTAAGTAATTGTGGTTTTGCCATGTGTTTTTTGGGGGTTCAGGAGATATTTCAAAGTCAACTTATCCACTGGGTAGTGAACAAAAGTCCTTGATGTGGCTTAAAAGTAGACCTAATATAGAACCTCCAGAAATGAAGCTTCCAAAGAGTATATGGTCCATCTTTTGAAGATATTGAGATATCATCTTATTTTTCTATTATGAAGAGTGAGTAATAGCAAGTAAAACACATTAAGAAAACACCTAAGCATGTATTTACCTAGCTGAGCAATTTTGAAGACAGGTTCAATACAGTACATGCATATTAAATATTAAATGCTGTGTTATCATGTGTTTTCACAGTAGATATTTTTATTCTCATGTTCTTTTATTGGAGAGTCTTTCTTTTTAAATGTGCTTTTTTTTTAGAATACAGAAAAAAATGCTATTGACCAGCAAACTTTTGAGTAGTCCTTTTTCTGGCCTCTTAATTTGTTCCATTTGTATGCAGAAACTCTTGGCTATCAGCCTGTAGATGATGATCACGTGTATAATCAGATATTGGAGTTTTACTCTGTCAAAGAAGAATGTGCTAATGGTACTGACTCACTCATTTCTGGGTCTGCATACAATCAAAATGTGGGGAGCAAATTTGGAAGTATCTTAGTGGTATTAAAAAATTGGCTGTCTTTTCCACATGGCTGGAACCCGTGAGTCAGTACTCCAACACATACGTTTTGCTGTTTAGATAGAATACGCTATAGATTTTTTTTTCCTTATATTGACAATATGTTTTATCATTCTATGGAACTTTTCATCCGTAAATCTTGTGTAGGTTTACCAGTCAAGTGAGAAACTCATTCCTGATGGATCTTGAGATTCTCTTAGACATTAATACACCATTGTTTTCGGTCTGAATTAGATGTTTAGCCTCTGATTCAGATGAACATTAATACTGGGGAAGGTTCTTAAAATTAAGCCCATACTTATGGGATTTCCTAAAGTGGTTTGGGATTTAAGTACTTGTTTGTTTTCCTTGTGAGTAAAAGCAGAATTTGGTCCTTAGCATCACGCTGGTTCCTTGAGATAACTGGTCCAGGGAGGCTCAGTATCATAGTTCTGTTAATATATGTTTGATCCTGGTGGCGGGGCGGGGAACCAAACCAGCCATCTAGTTGAAGTCCTTGTTCTGTAATTCTTTGCTGTCCTCAGTGATCATGAATTGAAGGTATGGCTGACTGTGCATGCGGGACCTATTGAGAAGGGGTGGATGGAGTGTTAGAGCACGCCTTGCTGCACAGCTTTCAGGTTTGCTCACTGTGGCTGTCTCCCTTCCAGTGGTGTGAGGGGTGGAGAGGGCAAAGCGAAGCGCTTTCTGATGCAGGAGCAGCTCCTAACACTAGCGGGATTTGTCTCATGAGGCTGGAGGTCAGTTTTTGGGGAAGGGAAGGCAGGAGTCTGTAGCAGCTTAGTGCCATGAAAAAAACATGGTGCAAAATGGAGGGAAAAATTTACAATAAAAGTCAGAAATGGAAATGAAGAAAAAACATTGTCTCGTTATAAAGCGAATACTCTGGAATTATTCTCTAATAATGAATTTAATGGCATTTGACTGTCTGCAGGTTAGGTTGCTGTGCTCCCTGTTGTCAGGCAGGGTGTGGGGGGCCTCACAATTTCTGATTAACTAAAAAAAGATGTGTGTGTTTTGGAGGTGTGTGGGTGAGGCAGTGCAAATGTCAAGTTAAGTACTAGTTATAAACAGTCTTTTTAAACAGCAGCACATTTTCATTCAGATCTTTCTAGGTTGTGAAGAATACTGTATCTCTAGCGCGTATTTAAAATAAAAATCTTTCTGGCAGCAAGTTCGCTGTATCTAGTGCAACGTTCTCACTCTGTCTCTCTCTCATCCTCATCTGTCGCAGGAGTAAAACTTCTGAGGTACATCTTCAGAAATAGCAGCAGTAGCCAGCGCAAATGTGCAGTAATTGATTTGCTGCTGTTGTTTGCAATTGAAGCAGTTAAACCTTTCCAAGCAAAGCCAAATCATGTATGCGAGCTTCTGCATTGTTGTTCAAACAGTGCGTTTTCTAACACGGCTAATGGCAAACGATACGATGAACAATAATAGCTTCTGTTTTATCCTTCGTTTCCATTTTGCACTAAACTGTATACTCAACCATGCATATGCAGGCTATAATGTAGTATATTTAATCTTCTACTTCGTCTCTGCAACTTCTCCCTATATACCAAAATAGCAAGGACTGGATCTCAGACAGCACTTACTGTTCTTAGACGGGCTTTTTGTTGTTTTTAGAGTTTTCTGTTTTTAATCTGAGCTAAGTTTGAACAACTGTAATGGTGGGAAAATCTATCCAGGGTTCATTCTTTTTTACCACGGAATTGGCAAACCAGGAAGAATAGACTTTGTCATGTGCAAATATAGTGACCATAAATGGCGCTGGAGGCTTTCTCCATTGTCCTGTGACTTTGCCACGAGAGAAAGCGCGCGCGAGAAAGAAAGACACGTTTGATAGAGTTGTGAAGAACGCCTGAATGGCTATTGGGTGTTGGGCATTGTCTGGCGGTGACCTCAATTCGGTACAGTAGAGACCCTTGAAAGCACTGTCTGAAGTCACAATGCCACTATTCTCCTCCGCTCCCCAAAAGGGATTAGTTAAAAGGGTGACGTTCCGTGCAGAGAGTTCCAAGTATTCCCTGAAACAAAGGGCCCTGAAATGTTTTTGAAGTTATTTTTAATTGAGTTGAACTAATTTAATAAAGGTCCTAAGAAGGAGGGGGGAAGAAAAAAAATATAAAGGAATGTGATTGTTTTATGATTCCTCGCAGATGGAATGGACATTTATAGCATACTTCTTCTTTAGTCTTCCAGAGAACAGTAGCCCCATTTACAGCTACTGTTAGCAATTTAAAACTGCTCCAAAATGAAGTCTTTCAAGAAGTTGACAGCTTATAAATAAATCTGTCTGATAAAATTGAACATAAACTGCATCTGTGGTTAGTTTGCCAAAATTAATTCTACATTTAATTAGAGATAGCAGTCAAACATATTTAATAAAAAACAGTCTTGGAGAGTAAATCAAATGAAGTCAGATTTTTAGCAGACACTTTGCTTCCCTCCCCCCCTTTTTTTCTTTTTTTCCTTTTCCTCCCAAGGAGTGATGAAATGACCTCACCTCTATGATGCTCAGATATTTAGAAGAGGAGGCTGAGGGGAGGCCTGGGCGACCCAATGAGATTACATAGGAGAAGCCATGAATGATTTGGCTCAGACAGAGAGGGACAATTATTGTGCTGCAATTTTTGTTGATTCTATAATTAGGATTTTCAGCAATGCTGCTGTGTTTGCTGTAAATGTTAAAATGAATTAATATGCTAATTATTAACCAAGTGGCAAAATTTGGGTTCAGTCTGGACTTAGACCCTCTGCAGCTCCGAAGTTGAGGCGCATTGGCACAGGTAGACTGGAAGTTAGACTGTGCTGTAATTATTAATTACTGGCATTGTGAATGAGGTTTTGTTGTTACATCTTCAAATCAAGGAACCAGGTCCCCGCATGCAAAATTTATATTCACTACTTTGCATTCTTTTTCATGTGCAGCTCATTCATGTCTCTTCAAAAATATTATTAGTCAGACTCCTTAGCCGGTGTAAATAGGTACAGCTCCCACTGCGTAAAGGGAGCCTGGCTCTTGGCAACAATTCAAAAAATATGAGGAAATAAAATAATTCAGTGTCCCAGTTCACCAAATAAAGTCAGATGAACTGTATCAAAAACATTTGATCCATTACATTTTAAAATTAAGTGGAACGTTTTTCTTTTATAATCCTCTCTCTCAAAGCAGCTACATCTCTACCACCAAAAACAAACCAAACTTTATTTAAAGCTCAGACCTTGTATAGGAGATTTAAACCCACGCTGTAAAGACATTTAAAACTTGTTAAGGTTACTAGAGAAATCCTGTCTGCTTGGGTTTTTTTAATGATGTTAGAAAATGACATGATTTTTAGGCAAAAGGTTGAATGCATGAGCTGATAATAGACTATCCTATTTTGGGGAGTTTTGATTGCTTTTGTATATTTTTGCATCCCAAAATAAATATTGTAGGAACTCACTGTTTCCTATGTGGAAGGTATTGATTAACCATAACTACAGCATTCTTCCTTCTCCTTGTCCTTTTGTTTTTCTTTTTTTACTTTTTTTAATCTAGTAATTATTTTCAGAACCTTTTTACATTTGTAGAAGTAAAAAAAAAAAATTAAAAAAGGAACACATACAGAAAACTCTGATAGGTAGCGTGGCTTAGGCATCCCTGGCGGTCACAATTAAAACCTTATTTAGTTAACCTTGTTAAAGTCCTACTGTTAGCAAAATCCCAAATGACCCAGCTATACGTGGGAGCCCCTAACTCAGAAATGTGGAACATGTTTTGGTGTGCTTTTTTGTTATGTGCTGTTGCGGCAGCACAATAGCTTGCAGACTGAAATAAATATTTGTTTCTGTTTTGAACTGCAACAGAAAGGGATCTCTCTGTTTTCCTTTTCACTCTTAAATTATGAATGGTAACGTTGTCCAGCAGGGACTGGTTTTTAATCCAGTTGATGAGGATATCATGCATGTACACATGTACATCTCATTTTTGGGAGGCTGCAACTTGCAAGTCTAACAAATCACAGTGCACCCAGTGTCTTAAAATAAACCGTGGCAATGTTACCTTTAACTTTCTAGGAATTGTGGCTGAAATTTCCAGTGTCACCTAGGGAATTTGAAGTCACTGGCCTTTTTTAAATTACTCAGGAATTTAGATATAAAATTCCACAGGCAGCTCTGAAATGCTCAGCTCTTCCTATTTAAACAGTGAAGAACTATTTTCTTATTTCCAAAATAGTTTTTGTTGGCTAGGTCCTCAATCCTTAGAGCTAGCATGTTAAAACTTACATTGATTAGAAAAATTGGATTTGACCGTACTGATATCTGTTTATGGCATATGTGTAGTTATTTTCAAGACCAATCCTTGAGTGAGACAGTTGACTACAGCAGGACTTCATATGGTTAATTATATTGAAACAAAAGTGCTTTGCTGAATCGGAGGCTTTAACGCTACTGTTGCGAGCATTATCCTTACAGGAGTTTTAGGAATGATGTATATGCATATGCTTGTTACCTGCAACACACATTCATATGAATATAGGTCTTTTTAAGAACAACTGATTCTTCAACATCTAATGTATTTCTCTGAATATGACCTAGTGATGATATGTATCATTCTCTTTAGCCTTCATAATTACTTATTCAAATATTTCCTACTTACACACATTTTAGAGTTTTCAAAGGCTTATCTTTTGAATGTGATGTTCAAAAGTGCCATGTGAAGGTCATTAAGACTTAAAATTGCCATTTTGAAGTCAAGCTAGAGATTTTATTCTTCACTGAAGACGCAGTTATGGTTTGAATTTGGAAGAAAAAAAATACCTCTTGCATAAAGATATCTTTAAAAGTAGAGCCCCTCCTTACAGAAATTAGCTCTTTCTTTTAATTGCATATCGGTGCTTGAATCTGGTCTGGATTTCTCAAGTAATAGGAGGATTTGATGTTTTATTAAATTTTTTTTAAAAGGTGGGACTTTCTGGGAATTAAGCATGCGTATTGTATTTTATGTACCAGGAACACAATAATTTCTTTCCTGTTACCAGTACTCAAGCAATCTAATTTGGGACTGTGTTTTCAATTTTGATAGCTTAGTTTTAACACTTTCTGTGTTATAGATGTTTTTCAAAGGGATTAACTTAATGTAAGTAAAAGGTAAGGAGATTCTTTATGTAAAAGAAAATAAGGATACACTTTCTTGCCCCTTGCCGCCCCCCCCCCAAAGCGAGAAAGTCCATCCTACGGTGAAAAACATGTACTACACAGGTTGCAATTTTAGGCAGAATAGAAAACGTTAGTTTTAGTCATTCCTCTGCAAAGGAGTACACAGCAGAATCTCTCAACATCTTCTGATCCTGTCATTACAATATAACTGCAAATTTCAGGAGGGGTTGGTTTGTGGGCTTTTTTGGTGTGTGATTTTTTTTGTTGTTTTGTTTTAAAATAATTTGGTACTTGTTAATCGCATCCAGTATAGAAATAATATAGATCACTTATGCTTTCCATTGTGAGAAGAGAGCTGAGGATTGTGAACAACCACTTTTCCACCCTGTACTTGTCTTGCAGCACCTTTGGAGGATGTACTCCATTACTCCATCTCCTTTATCTGCTTCATTCTCTGTTTTTATGCAGTGGGAATAACTCTTGGGTATCTGCAAGTAAAGAGATATTTGCTGCTGTTTTCCTTTTATTGCTGTGGTTGAAAAAAAAGGAAGAGGTTCTTCATTATGCTGTTCATGGTCAGTACAGCTTGGAGTAGCAATAAGAATCTGTCCAAAGACTGTGATTCAAATTTTGGATGAATCTTTGGGTTAAGCGTATTTGCGTGTCTCAAATACATGAGTGGAGGGGACTATTATGCTGAGAAATTAAACTGAATTAGGAGTGTGTGAGGCTGCCCATAAAATCGTTCCCCATGTAGAGTTCACTGTGATGAAGGCAAAGTAGGATGATGGCTCATTTTGCAAGAAGCAAACAAAATGTGAATGAAAGCAGGAGGTATTGTCACTCTACCTAGAGCCCCGTTTGGGTATTTTGATAATAGTCTGAGTGGAGTTGGTGAAATCATTTGAGAGGCAGATAATGCTGAGCTGGAAAACAGGGGTCTGTAATCCGCCAAGCTTTTCAGTAAGCTGCACTTCAAGAAAATGTGTCTCTAGGTGCAACAGAACTTGAACCTGATTGCTGTTACTCTCTCCAGAAAACTGGCTTTGAGTCTTTCCATTGTCTTATTAACTTTCCTTCCTGATTGGCATAATCTAAAAAAGGGTAGG
>NW_009596578.1:0-3709 GCF_000690535.1 Cariama cristata
CCGCAGAAGGAATCTAATAATATCTTTTTTCCAATTCAGTCAATATCGGATACTTTCAAACAAAGCAACATAAACCAAAAATGTATTACAGAAGCCAACTTGATTACATATATGAATTTAAAAAGATGCAATTATCTCTGATACCTTTGATAGTTACCGTTCATCACCATACCTTGATACTTAGCCATGACTTCATACCGGCATTCCAGGATATGAAATTCAAAGCTAGACTTTGAATAGATCATGCTCGTGTGATGAATCCAGTGTGTTAAACCATTTATGCTATGCTCTTTTGCCCATTTTTCCCATCTCTGACTTTGATTTTTTGTTTCACTGCCTTCTTGGCTTCTGTACCAGTACTTTTCTCACAGTAACTTCTCTCGTTAATTGCTGTGTGACCCTCTGCTGTGGGGTTCAGCCGTCCGAGATCCATGGCCCTAGTTTGTATGGCCCCTCTGCCTGACCTTGGCTCCGGTTCACTGAGAAGATTCTTGTTTAGGTGTGAGAAAGCAGGCGAGCTAAAATTAGGCAAGTTAAGGAAATTGAAAACAGATGGAAGTGCAACCATTGAAGCAGCAACAGTTAACAGCTCCAGGACTCAAAGGGAAAAGTACTGACATAAAACTGTAAGACCTTTCCCTCCTTCCAGCTCCAGGGAACTGGAAGACAGTAATGCAGGGCAGGTCAGTGCGTCTGGAGGAGCCTGGCCCTTCCCCGGCCAACCGACAGCTTGTCTGGCCTGAGAGGACTCAGCCGCTCTCAAAGCAGTCACAAGCACATTAATACCTAACCCAGGAGCTCGCTAGCTCTAGCCTGTCCTCACATGTATTACCCAAAACCCAATCCCTTTGTACCCTTCGGTTGTGTCTTGCTACAGAGTCTCTGCTCATGGGGAAAGCTGCCCAAACAAAGTGAAGACAGAGGAGGGTTTACAGCTTCTAAGAAAGGATGCTGCGTCCATTGTACAGCTAGCAAAACATTTTCCTGCCCTATGAGAAATTACACTAAAAAGTAATTATTATCCAGAAATCTCTAACAATCAACTGTAAAAATACAGAGGAAAAAATTAGAAAGCATAAAATGAGAGCACTTAATGTCTTTATGTAGTCATCTCAAAATTCAAAATTAGTGACTGAAAAAGCAAAGATACTTTATTCATTTTCAAAGTAGTGCCATTTTTAGAATTTAAGCCCCCTTTTTTTTGCACTCATGAAAGGTTAAGTGAAGACAACACTTTTGCATCAACAGTTTTGTGTCTGATACACTTTTCCAGTGAAAAACAGACTGCTGAAAAATATTTCTTTTGGATTTGGATTTGGTATAGGTCTTTCATTAAACCAAAGCAGACTAAGGCATGATGGCTCCAGAAAACCGAAGTTTTTAGAAACTGTGTATTCATCTAACAACACTAGGGAAGAATCCATATAGAAACTAATTTTCAGTTACTGGCACCCATGTTCTCAATGTAAGCACCTAATATAAGTACATCTAAATCAGTATGGAGTGACACAAACCATTCTGATGAAATTTTGTTTTCCTGCAGGTATCTGGAAACATAAGCTTATCAGAATATCTAAATTCTTGCAAATCTGTGTTAGCACCCTAGTTCCCTTTCTTGAAACTAAGACCCTAAGACACAGTGACTCTGCCTTCTCAGAAAGAACGTCTCTGGCATAGCAGGTTGTTAAATTCTGTCCTTTAAATCCTACTCCAGACTTTACCTGGACTCCTGCCTCTCACAGTTTCCTTGATGTTCATGAATATTTCAAATTCATCCATATTGTATTATGAGGTTTAATGATAAAACTATTCTTATGAAGACAGATCCTAATACAAATACAAAAAAAAAATGTTAAATTATACTTTATAAGCAATGTTATTACAAGAAATGTAATATCTGGGATAAAGGAATGACAGAAATTACAAAAACTTTATTTCATGTAATGTGTCCACTTGTCCCACATTCCCTTTTCACTCTCTAAGAACTTAAACTCCTTACCCTTTTTTTCATATTGGAATTGGTATAATGCAGGGAATATCTATGGATCATACATAATATTGACTTATTTAACTCAAAGCCAAAGTAAATCTTCCCAGAGTGAGATTTTTAATGATATGTGTACTTCATACATTCATATTCTTCAGAGCTAATGTTCTGAACAGCATATATTTTCTCTCATGAGACTTCTGAATGGAAGAGATTACAGTGTGCTTTACAAACATTAGATCCCACAACCTTATGATAATAATATTTTTTGCGTCTTTGCAGATGAAGTAAAAGCATATAATGTATGTTATGCAAGAAGTAAATGACAGATGATATGGAATTCAGACTCCTAAACTCTGTCAGATCAGAAGCTTTAAAAAAAAATGTACAGAAACCCAATTCTTAGATATAGGAGAAAAAGAGAATGCCAAAACGAGCAAATAAATTGAAAAGATTATCTATAAAAATGCTGGGAAGTTTGGGTTTTTTTAATTCAAACAAGGTTGTATGATTACCTACTAGAACATAAAGTTTTCAGATCAAGATAAGCAGAATAATTTCTCTCAAGAATGGACGAATCAGAACAGAATAAAAGCAACCCTCAAAACTATTTTTACCAGATATCTCATTGAGTCCCTTATTATGTTAGCTCTTCCAGTTTCTGCTGCTGCTAATAATCACAAGATGCTGACGTGTGTACAACTCGTTTCTGCCAATCCAAGCAAACTGTAGTAAGCATGCTGTAATTTACAGTCCCGAGATGCTGACAGACTGGTTCACAAGCCAACAAAACATTACTTTCTTTCGCAGCTTCAAAGCCCGAACGGAGGACATAGAGTTCTGTGAAAATCAGTGGGATGCTGGAAAGCTAAGGCATAAGCTAAGCTGTTTGTTACAAAGATGCTGGCCATCATTCCAGAGGGGATATCACAGATCTAACTTCAACAAAACATCTGGCAACGGGGTTGTTTTCTACACAGGCTGTAAAAAATAGGCTGAGAAAGTTTTTCTTAGGGGCCTCAGCCTGGCGTCCAGCTGTGTGTCGTTTCTGTGCACTACCAGTTATGCAGAACAACAATGGTTTAGTCATGTATGTTGTACCCTCTATCCAATTCTGTACCTCGTGCAGGTATTTTCCTGAAGAAACGAGTGTGTCCTTTTGAAATTCCGGTATTTTGGGAAAGCATTTAGAAAATTCTTCTGTAATTATACTTCTGTCAATTACATGAAGTTGGAATCCTAAAAATCTCTCTAGTTGCTATTGAAACTCTGGCAAATGCTGAATTTTTGTATGTCTAATTCTGTCTCAAAACCCAAAAAGGATGGATAATATGTTAACACTTTCAGATTACGTTAAATAAAAACAAATCTAACTTTTGAACCATGGGAAAACACTAACCTTAATTCCAAGCCTCCAACCCCTGGACAAGGGGAGACTACAAAGCTAGGACAGAGCAAAGGTCATCAGAGTGCTGGCTGTCTGGTGACAGAAAATGTCTGGCTCCAAAAGAAAACTCACAGTACTGTTCTGTTCACTTGGATGTTTGAAATACTAAGCAGGACCTTTGCGGGTTCTGCTGTGCCCTTCTGTTCTAACGCTACGCTCCCACTCGCGCTCCGCAGCGCTCAGCCCCTGCCCCGGCGACACCCCAGCAGGGCCCATACCTCCAGGCCCCACAGCCCTGCCCTGCCCACCCGTGGGCCCAGGGGGGTGCCCAGAGC
>NW_009596579.1:0-461 GCF_000690535.1 Cariama cristata
AGCTGGGTTTTTTTTTCCCCAGTCCCGGCTGCTATGCAAGGTGACCTTCATCGCCAAAGTATGGGCGGAGGTCAGGCTTGGACCAGAGTTTTGGCAGGTAGGGCAATTTCTGGAGCCCCTTTTTGGAGCCCCCCTGGGAACGTTGTTCCTGAGGAGCGTGGCAGATGCAGGGTGATGCCCCCGTGTTGTGGGAAATGGAATGAGTGAGTGTGAGGGGTGGTTTGCACAGCAGGTGAATGTGTGGTGTCTTTTAAATGTATGTAACACTGTATGACTGTGGTTGTGGCTTTTTTTTTTTCAATTGTTCCTTGCCCTTCCTGGGTAGCACTCCCCTGGAATGCAGCAATTGTCTGTCATTGCATGGAGGTTTATTTAGCAGATCATCATGGGAAGACGGTTGCAGATATCGCCCTTGAAAGAGGGGAAGGGGGCGGGTGTCAGACTAGCTGGCCACAGTCAAG
>NW_009596580.1:0-2161 GCF_000690535.1 Cariama cristata
GGCAGGGATGGATATGCACTCCTGCTCTCAAGAAACAATTTCTGCCCTTGTTGCAGATGTCCACCGCTGTCTGCCCGGCACAAGAGCAAACCGAGCCGCAGTAACACGCTGCCGGCCCTTCTTGCCTTCCTCTTCTTCCTCTCTGCCCGTAGCAGCAACGTCCCTGCTTCGCCCAGCCACTGAAGATGCCACCCACACCTCACATGCAGAAGGACCCGGGCACAAACCCTGGGGGACCTGGCACCCTGCAGCTGGACCGCCCGTCTGGTCCATAAGCCCTGGGCCAGCTGCCCCGCTGTCAGAAGCAAACAAGCCGAAGGCGGCCATGGGGCACAGGACACCTTGCACAGCGAGCGTGCGGCGTGATTACTGTCTTCCCATCAGACATCACCTCGAGGACCCAAAGCTGCAGCACTGTAATGCTGAGCTGTCAAGCCGCAGGAAAGCAATAAATCCGTCCAAATCTATGAATCTTCCAACAGACTCCCTGCTGGGCAGCTTGCTTAGGGATCATCCTGCTCCTTAGAAAGCATCCATACCAACACGATCCCGTCGTTAACAGGGACCTCAGAGACTGTCCCTCAGGCAGCAAACCCCTCTGGATGAGACCAGACTGAGGTTTCAGATGGGATGTGGTCGTGAGCTGCCCCGTACGACACGGGAGGTCTCACCCAGAGATGCATAAATCGGGAAGAGACTGAACTGCAAGTGAGAATAAGACCAGTCTGCCACGGTCAAGGCAAGGACTGTAAAAACCACCTTTCCTGCATTTTATTTACTGCCAGAGCTGGGACTGTCCCTGTGTTGGGGCACTTTCATCCATTTTTGGACACTTGCTAATAAATAAGACCCACTCAGGCCCAGACAAAGGAAGGTTTCTCTCTGTCACTAAACCAAAACTGTTCTCGCAAGCTCTGCTGTTGGGGCAGTTTGGGAACGCAGATTTAGCGCCAGCGCTGACAGCACTAATGCTGTGGAAATCAATACGTGTCCTGACACTGACCTTCTGGCGACGAAGGAATCTCTCCAAACGTCACTTCAGGAGCAGAGCGGGCTGTGAAATATGCTAATTGGCCCATCTCCTTGTCGAGCCGACTGACATTGCCGCCAAGGTTACAGCAGTTGAAAAGTGTGCACTAGCTTCTGATCGCCCGCTTGAAAAGGAGAAAACCCTGTTGCCACATAACGACAGAAACGGGCAGGAGAAATGGCCAGCAAGGATGCGCTGGGGGTGCAGCACGAAGCAGCGGCCCCTTCAGCCGGCACCACCCCGATGAGCAGCAGCAAACACCCCAAAAGAGCCCTTGTACACCAAGGCTGGCCACAGAAAGAAAACATGTATTATACACATATATACTGCTAAATCAAACATTCAGAAGTTTCCCTAAACACTTTTCACGGGCTGCAGATAAAGGCCGAACCGGCGGCGGAGAGGGGTGCGTGCCCACTGATGCCGCGCACCTCTCCTTCCCAGCGCCCGAGCCGGAGGCACTGGGATCAGTTCCCCGGTCGTTCGGTGGTGTGAAAGGAGCTCCTGGCACAGGCAGAACTACGGTCACACGTAATAATTTGTGCAGCGCTTCAGGTGAAGCTTGAGATTTTAAACACGCAGGAAGCTGCTGCAGACACATCCCCGCGACAAGAGGAGTTCAACACCTGACTGAGCTCCTACTTAATCCACTAAATCGAGTTCATCTCCGAAGAGGAGCCCTCAGCAGCGTGCCGGCAGCTCTGATGACTGACACTCACTTAAAAAAGCCACAAGAGCAAGCCCCGTCCCCTGGGAGCTGCTACCGAAGCAAAACGCCCTCGCTCCCCTCTGATCCGCTCTGTCACAGCATCGCTCCCGGCTTGTCAAGCCACCCATTTCTCATTTCCAGAGCGGGCGCCTTTCAAAGCACAGGGAAGCACTTAAAAACAGCCGCTGCAGGAGGGATACATTTTTAATAAACAAGGCAGAATTGGATTGGAGTTTGCTTCTCAGCAGCTTCCCTCCAGCCCCACCGCTACACCGCCTTTAATTTCATTTGGTTTAAAGTCGTGCAAAGAAAACGAGGAGGCGGAGGAGATAAATCATCTCGAAAGCCCAGTCGAGGCAGGAGCGATTGCAACGTCGGGAAAGGAACCATAAGGGAGGGCTGCGCTGGCCGGGACCGGGTAG
>NW_009596580.1:2286-6441 GCF_000690535.1 Cariama cristata
CGGCCCCGCGTTGTTTGCTGCCCGGCGATGGGAAAAGGCTTCCCTCCTCCCACTGCAAACCCCGAAACTCCCTCCTTGCCGGGATGGGTCCGGCTCTGCTGCCCTCGGATTTTTGATCGAATCTCACCCTGATTTCCCGAAACATATTCAACCCTCCTTGGCCATCCCCAGGACGATGTGAAGCGCAACTTCTTTTCTGCTTTGCATGTGGCTGCAAAGCCCCATCCACTACCACACAGACACTTTTCAGTCTCCTTATGGCTCCCCAAAATCGCGACCCTCTGTGAGCAAAGCCACGAAGCAGCACACAATTGCCCTGGGACTCCATAAATCATCCCCAAAAAGCCCAGTGACGCAAAACAACCAGAAAGATGGACCTTCATCTCCTAAAATCCCTTCATGATCTCCTAAAACCCCAGCGGTCCCAGGGACCCGTAGGGATGGGCGCTGACAGGAGCCCCAGCGTGGAGTAGCAGGAGACCATCCCTCGAGGCAGGGAAGGAGCTGAGACCCCGAGTAAGACGGGGACGTCAGATAATGTCAGTAACCTGGGGGTCTCCATCAGGCCACCAGCCACTGTGGGCTCGCAGGGAGCGGCTCAGCCGTACCCCTTCGGACTCAAGTGCCGACGAAGCTGCTCTCCCCCCACCCCTCGCCAAGGCACGTACTGTTTGTCTTGAGCCTGGCGGGCTCGCTGTTTCGGCTGCCCGCCTGGTTGATGGCCTTGACGAGGAAGATGTAGCGGGTGCCGCTCTGGAGCCCGTGGACGGTGTAGTGGTTCTGCTTGATGTTGGGGACGATCATCCAGCTGTCCATGGAGTTGTAGAGACCTGCGGTATGGGAGAGGGGGGGAAAGATTTATTCACTGGGAAGGACAGAATACAAAGACTACGTGCTGCTAACGCAGAGCTCGCCGACCACGCACCCCTCGGGCTGACCCACCGCCCGCCCGAGAGCGAAGAGCACCTGCAGGAAAACTTCCATAGATGAAAAACCCCGGCAACGCCAAGAACCTTTTTTATTATCACATGAAGGCAATGCTTGGCAAGGAAAGCATCTCAAGATGCCGCTGTGGGAAGTGATGGGGAAAGGGTGTAGAGAAGGGGGAATTCAACCAGCGGCACCGTCCAGCCAGGGCAGATGGCACAGGCAGCTGCCAGTGCCCGGGAGAAGGAGATGCCCACCATCATCCTCTCTCGTTTCTTCACTCCCACGGGACAACCTCCCTGCTGCTCTGGGGGCTGCAATATGCAATGCTGGCAGCAGAAGGGACATGTTGGCACCCCAATCCTCCTCCTGCACGGCACTCATCACGCCAGGGTGGGCAGTAATAATCCACGTCCAAGGGATGCTGATGCTTCGGCTCCCTGCGTAGACTGGTCTGCAAAGCGGTTCAAAGAAAATTACAGCTCCCGGCGAAGGGAGCAGGATCCAGATGCTTGGAAAGCATTCAGGAGCCTAAACTCTTTCTAGAAATGGAAAGGGATTACGAGCCCAAAGACCTTGGAGGCACTAAGCCCTGATGCTGCAGTGGTTTGCACTGCCAGAGCTGCAGGGCCCAGCACGCACTGGAAAAGTAGTGTTGTATCTAAGGTGGGATGAGGCCGTGCTCCAGGAAAGGAGAAAAGCCCTACGTGGTGCCACAGGTGCTGTTTCTGCCACCGGCATGGCTGGGGTGAGGATAACCTGCAGACTGCACAGGCACCCCGAGCAGCCAGCACTGGGGCAAAAGGATGCTGCGGGTTTTGGGAGCGACCTCCGGTGCTGGCACCAATGGGCCGGGGGCAGTGGATGCCCAGGACCATTTGCTGCAGCACGCAGTAGCTCCAGGCTCTCAGAAAACATCTTTGGGGTGGCTATCACAAGACGGGACTGTTGCTTTAAACCGAAAGAATAAGGAGGAAGCTCGGAAGGAGTAGCTGGAGGTGTCTTGGATCCAGCGGGTCTGGAGGCAAAGGGCGAGACGATACGTGAGGAGCGGGTTGTGAATTAAGGGTGACGGGAGGAGGGTTTTCAGCCTCCTATCGCCAGCATATGTGTGCATGGCTGGAAGGCAGGAGCCTGGAAAACGCTCCACACCTCCTCTTTTAAGGCTTACATTGGGGTGTTTATTTATCTCCGGTGGCTCGCTCAGCTGGAGGACAAGGGCAGGCTGCAGTCACTGTCAGCCCAGATTTGGTTTAAAATGTACGTGGAAATGGCCTAGGGGAGGAGAACAATGTTATTTGAAGTAGAAAATAAAACAGATGTGATACCGATTGCATCCCACACCCAGAGCTGCTTCCACGGGAGCACACAGCTTTCAGCCAAGCACTGGTAGGTGTTACCCCTGGTAGACAAGGACCAGCTTTGGATCCTTCATCGGAAAGGACAAGGTGGCTGAGAGATGACAGACTGGGAATCATTTGGCCTCCCAAGCAGGTTTCTTTCCCGAAACAACCAAGAAGGGATTGGCCTTGAAGACTGAGGGCTTCTATCCTTGCCAAAGCTTAAAAAGACCCTTTCTATTGCAGCTTTCGTCGTCCGTAAAAATGTCCGACTCCTGCTGAGTTCTTGGCTTTAGAGAGGGGGTGAAGGGGATGGTTTCCACAGAACAACCGCGTGCTCTCTGAAAAGGCGTTTCCCTTCATGGGAAGCCTCCTCCTGCTCCCGCTCGGCGAGCCCAGCGCACTATTTCCAGTGTCCCTTCACGCCTGAGTTCAGCCAGGACTCAGATGAGAGCCATCACCCAGACCTGACTGTGTTATTTCAAGTGACATATATTATTCATTTTGTCCTCCAAGATGTTCACTGGTGTTTTCTTTACTCCCTACTACCAAAGACAGCCAAGGAAGACACTCCTGACGTGTGCCCCTCTGGGCTTTCTTCCAGAGCTGCCCCTGCTGTTCATCACCCCCGTGGTTTCCGTAGCCCCCACCGTCCTAACGCCTGGGCCAAACCCACATGGCCCCCAAAGGTGGGGGGGTGACCAATTCCCAAGCCCCTCCGTGGACTGAAGTCCAAGCTATGTGCCCAAAGTGGCGTATGGGGAGAGGGGGGAGCCAGACCCTTCCCCGAGGGGCCCCGGCACAGCCCCAGGGCAAGGGCAGGAGTTGCAGCGGGGGAAGTCCTGGTTAGATACGGAAAAAATTCTTCTAGCTGAGGGTGAGGAAGCACTGGAGCGGGGGGCTCTCCATCCCTGGAGGCGGTCAATGCTCAAGAAGCAAGCCCTGAGCACCCTGACCGAGCTCTGAGTCAGCCCGGCTAACGCAGCGTTGGTGCGAAGACCTCCAGGTCTCCCTCCCCATCCAAACAACTCGGTGACACCGGCACGGCTCATGTCTCCTCCTCCGTCGGCAGGCACAGGGGAGATGGAGGCTGGTGGTCACCTAAAAAGGTTGCCAAAGGGTTCGCTGAGCTCTCCCAGGCCGTCAGAGAAGAACAAAACGCTGGGGACAACGTGTTGTGGCTGGGGGGGAGAGGAGAACAGAGCAGGGGAAAGCTGCCTGCCGTAGCACCGGGTACCCAGAACTAACCCCTGACCGAGAGGAGATCAACCAGCCTGTTTTCCAAAATGAGGGCGAAGGCAGCTGGCCAAGCCTGGGCAGCCAAGGGTTACCCAGCTTTGAAAGCCACAAGCAGTAACTCTCTCCGGCAGGTTCCTGCATATTTCAAAGTGCACTTCACAGCCTTCCTGTGCCGCGACACCGCGCTGCCAGCACCGACGTCCTCCTGACCAGCGAGATAAACTGACAGCCGCTCAAAAAGCCCACTCGGCAGCATTCTGTCAGCACTTCCCACACCGGTAAGAGCTACTCAGGAAAACCGGGAATAAAACTTCCTTGCAAGAGCCATGCTGCGGGGATGGTGCGCTCTTCCAAAGCACTACCTCAGGATGGATAAACCGTAAGCTATATTTTCGTTCTCCCATTACAACATCCGTATTTTTTCCTCGTAAGAAACAAGCAGTTTCCCTGGACTCTCTCCTATAACCCAGCCCACAAAAATTAACTTTCCTTCAGAATGCAACCCCCCGCCGATTTCAGGAAAAAGGCAGTGCCACAAGAAATCACAACAGGAACCTACTTCTGACACCTCAAGGACTCACCAGGCACCCAAAGGAATAAACCGCTGCTGCTGAGACTGGCAAACAGTCCTTGGCTGGATGGCTGAACC
>NW_009596580.1:6466-9317 GCF_000690535.1 Cariama cristata
ACCCCCCTTTCCTGGGAGGACACCCAAGCCATCTTTTTTTTTTTTTTTTTTTTTCAAATAAACCCTCCTGACAATGAAGGAGGAGGAAGACTACATGGCTTCTGCAGACGTGATGCATCTGTCCTCAGGGGCAGGTGGGGGGGTCACAGTTTCCAGCCCTGGCTTTCTCAACCTGCAGTTCACCAGCTCTCCCTAATGATAAGCCACGGTGCTAAAAAGCTCAGGTCTGAGTCTCTTTTGATCAACTGAGGTGTGGGGGCAGGAAATTAAACAGACATTCGGCACATCCCTTTAGTTTTAATCCCCAGGCAATTTCTGGCTCATTTTATCCTTCAGTTGATTCAGGATGTCTAATTAACTCTGTCTGGCCAATATTAGAGCCCAACTCCAGCCCTGCCGTCAGACGCGGCGGTTTGAAGGGCAGGTACAACCACCTGAAGCCTCGGCACGGCTGCCGGCAGCCTGCCCGCGACAGCTCAGCTTTGCCGTGCCCGGCGTTGTTCTGCACCCTCAGACCGTGTTTAGCCCCGGCTGGCACAGCACCGCGAGGGGCTGGTAGGAATCCTCCGGGCCACAAACCCCTCAGCTATCAGCGATGCTGATGAGCAGCGGTACCCCAGGGCCCCTGCACATGGCTGGGATGCCCTTGGAGGACAATGCTGGTTTTTAAGCTCTTGATCTTTGGAGGAGTGGCAGGAGGTTGCTGGGACAAAATGATGCTTTGTCAGAGCTCCTCTGCCTCCCCCCAGTTTGCAACAGGTCTCTCCCACCACCTCCTTTTCCCTTTGTTGCTTCTGCTTCCTTCATCGCCTTCACTGCCTCTGTTTTCTGTCGCACTCAGGCAGCAGGACCAGGGGCAGAGCGTATCCCTTCAACGTCACCGCAATCACAAGCTCACTTTCTCCTGCTCGCTCCGGTCGAACCACACCACGCACCCGAGGGTGCCTTGCAAACAACCAGCCAGCCATTGCGCGGATGTCTCTGCATCCCATTACCTCCCTCTGCAAACAGTGGAGCCAGCTGTTAAATGCACTGTTAAAATATTTGTAGTATTAAAACCCCCATAACTACCATAGTCTTCATCAAATAACAAATATCCAGGAGGGAGCTTTGCATCGAAAAGGTTGCCGTCCTGACCTCGTGGCAAGCCTGGGGACAGGTTCAGCCCTATGAAACTGTACTAAAGCTGTCCTGTTGCACTAGAAGATATCACGGCATGGAAAATATGCTGAGCACCACACAGTCCATAAAGCCCAGGCTCTCCCAGAGCAGCTGGATGCTGCGACCCGAGCTGCAGGTTCCTTGCTGTCTGACCACAGCGCTTCCCAAGGGATTAGGTACCACCACAGAGCCATCAGCGAGAGCCCTCCTTGGTCCTCAAATCCCATTCCTGCCAAACAAATTTGTGGCGGTGTGGAAAAATAATTAGGAACAGCAGTTATCTTCAGGAAAAATTACCTGGAGACTTGCCTCCATATTGTTATGGGGAGTATATAAATCACACTTAATCATCAGCCCACAGAGCAGCCGGCGCTGCCCTGCCCGTACGGTGTGAGATGTACAGATCTGGTAGCTGCGAGATGGATGAGACCCTCCAAGGCACCAAACTCTTCACCGAGCCGGAGGTTGCAGACACCAAGTGCAGGGCAAAACAATTCAGTTACAGACCCCCAGCACGGGGGGGTCCTCCATCATTTTGGTTACGGCCCGGAGCGGTGTCCTCGGCAGATCCTTCGTTGCGGTTTCCTCCCCTAATTCCCAGCCCTTAAACCTGCTGATTCTCCCCAAGAACCTTTTTCTTCCCGACCCGGATCGTGGTCCCCCGGCCGGAGCTACCGCGCGGTGACTTACTGATGAAGTTGGCTTGGCCAGTGAAGATGGTGTACTGCAGCTCGTAGGAGCTGACGCTGAACTCGTCCTCCGAGATCCAGTGGACGGTGATCGTGTCGTGGGAGGCCGTGCAGAGCTCCTCTCGGACGGACGGTGGGTTCGGCGCTGCAGGAGATCACAGATAACATATTTCGTTAAGTCTGTCCTTTCTTTTCTTAATATACCTAGGGCTTTTTTGCTCCTTTAAGGATAGAGATGGGCTTGTGCGGGAAGCAGAGTCTCCCCACACAAACAACCGTCTCATTTTATCTGTCATTGTGTTTCCCACTTAACTAAACCTTTTCCCTGCAATAACAAAATATCCAGGCGCCAGTGTGTTTTCAGGCGTGCCAGAATGAGGGTTTTTCACTGCTGCCTCTGTCAGGTCTGAGACCCCCACCCTGAGACAAGCTGAGAAGCCACTTCCAAATCCACCTATTTCTCAGCACTGCTTGTGCAATAAGTATTTTGTCCCATAACTCTTCCGGACACACGTTTGTTGTTAGTCTTTCACTGCAAGTTGATCTGCCTCCCAATGAAGGACTTGGGTGAGTAAGGATGTCCTCGCTTCTCCGGAGCTTTCATCCCCCCCTGCTTTTCCAGCACAGTCCGGCAGCAGTCGGCTGCGGCAGGGCCGCTCCCCGGCACCCCGCATCGCCCCGGACGAGGGCGAGGGCAGCGTTCAGCCTGTGCTGTGGGCAGCAAGGCAGCACCAAGAGGCCCAGGAAGATCTCCGCCCAAAGAAGTTCATAATTTAGCACCCAGAAACCCACAAAAAGGGCAGCAAAAGGGAAAAGCTAAAGCATGCCGTGCGTTACAAGTACAATAATTGGTTAGTTCACCATTCCCTCCCTGTAATCCACCCTCTCAGATCCTTAGGGGCACCAGCCTCCTCCCCGGGTCCCTAACCACCATTTTTGGCCTGTTTTCGGAGCTTCTCCACCTGTGCTCCAGGAGAGCAGAGTGCAGCAGGAGGATGGGG
>NW_009596580.1:9354-11854 GCF_000690535.1 Cariama cristata
CCACAGCGACCAGGCACTTCTTACCACCGACAATGAGTGGCAACTCAGTTTGCTTTAAAATGCCCCTGCCAGCCCTCGGTGGGGCACAGGTGGGCGGCCGTGGGGAAGCCGTGGGGAGCGTGCCTGTGCACTCACCGGTTAGGTAATCCAGCCCCTCCAGCAGCTTCTTCTCTCTGGAAAAATCTAAAGCAAAGTTTTCAAAGGCATCATTAAAATTGATATCTGGTATCAGAACTTGAGAGGATGCAGTTGCCATGGCGACCCTGAAAGAAAAGAAGAGACCATCAATACGCATCAGGGTGCACGCTGCTCCCAACGCCCAGCAGCGGCAAGGCGGGGGACTAAAAGGGTGCGAGCAGCCTCCCCGTGACATTACAGGACATTACACACTGTTGGGAAACCGGCTTGCACCTACCAACCACTGCTCCTGCCCCAGGAGTGTGGTCCGGCCTGGGGACAGGTCCCCACAGAGGTGGGGGGGCTCCATCCTTGAGGGGTCCCAGCCCCGACTGCCCCCGAGCTCCCTTCAGATTGGTGTTTCTACCACTCCCCCGCCCAGGGAATGATGTTTGCTCCCACAGGAGACGTTCAGCTCCATTAGGACCTGCCGTGCAACTCCAGTCCTGCGAGGGATGGGAGTTGGTGACAGCCCTGACCCCGGTGTTTATCAGAGGGCAGCACGCTGGACGGCCGCAGGGGGAAGGACAGGGTGTCCCTGGGCAGGGAGCTGTGACCAGGGGACAACTCCAGCCATGTCCCGTGGGTGTCCCCAGCCAGGCGTGCCAGCCCACCTCTCGGCCACGTTCCTGGCTGTCTGCAGGAACCGCGCGTGGTCGTTCTCCTTCAGGATGTGCTCTGCCTGGTTGATGAGGACGGTCGAGCGCTCGAGACACTGCCGGCAGTTAGCGACCTGCTGGGCCAGCTTCCGCAGCTTCATCACCTGCAAGAGCAGCGGATGGAAGTAAGGCGCTCAAAAGCCAGCATGTAGCTTGAAATGCATGGAGAAAATCCCATCCTAAGCCAGGGGCTGCTCAGGGGAAGCAAGGAGCGGAGAAACGGCACGGAAATGTCCCCAGAGGCTCTGGGGAGGGAGAGCAGCGAGGCACTTTCTATGGTAAATTTTGCTTGCAGGTGGGAAAGCCCCGGGGAGAGGTCTCTGCACTGCTCTAAGGGTCCCACGCGTGACCGAAGCAGGAGAGTGACGCGTCCTCTCCCCGCTCCTCCCGTGCCAACGCAATGTCATCCCCCTGTGCCGGCTCCCGGCAGGTTTGGCGGGGAGAGGAGCGCTCCTGCAAAGCGATTCAGCACAGGGCAAGGAAACTTCACGCTGGCTCAGCCCCAGCAGAGCTGCTGGAAAACATCACATCAGCAGCCGCAAATCGTTTTGCAATTAAAGGTGAGGTGCTGCAGTAAGACGGGACAGGAGAGTTACCCACAACACAGGGAAGCGGGAGCTGAAAAACCAGCCCAGGCACCAGTTTGCACCCAAACCAGGGCACGTGGCTCGAACGGGCTCTGCTCCGTCCACACAAGCATCCCGCGAGTCCCACACAGCCCGGGCTTGGGGCCGGGGCTCAGGGCTTGGCCGTGCCTGGCGGAAACTCAGACCTGGCCCAGCCGCCGTTCAACGGGGGCCACGAAGTGACTTTGGGGAAAAGCAACCCCCACACTTCGGTCCCGTCCCCGCAAAGCTCTGTGGAAGACAGTTACTGATAGCTTCACCTTAGGCTTAAGCCATTAAGGAATGAGCAAAGAGAACAGGTTTGACGGCACCTCTTCTCTCTTCTGCAGAGGACCCGTCCTCAGCAGCAGTGCGGGGCGCAAAGCAACCACAAGAAACGTTATTTCCTAGGCAAAACCTCCGTGTCTCAGGGGAACGCTGTGCTGGAGCACTAGGGAAAGTCCCTTTGAAACTGCCCCTCCTCCATGCAGCCAGGGCGAAGCTAAAGGGAAGGCAGGCACAAGACCCGGGTCATCCCTAAAGCTGCTGACGGATTGCAATGGTCGTATTTCTGTAGGGTCTACTGAATGAAGGCCTATGGCTCTGACAATAAAATAACCACGCGATGTAACCTCCTTCTTTCCCTCCTGTCTCTACGTGAACACACACCCACGCACACGTGTGCAGACACCCCTGGCACCGACTCACACCAGACTGTACCCAGGTAAAACTGGGTCGCCCTGGGGCTCCGACCCTGCAGCATCCCTTGGGGCTCCGACCCTGCAGCATCCCTTCCGACAGCTTCACGCTGGAAATGGGAAAACCCAAACGTGAGCCAGGAGCACAGCAGGTCGGAGGGAAAAGGCAGGTTACAGAGGAGCCGGCACAGATCTCTGGGGTAGTTCTGTTCAAGCTGGAGCTCAGGGGAGCTCAGGGAAGCCCGGAGCTGGAGGCGGCTGAGGTCAATACCATGCATTTAAAACCCGCTGTACCATTGCTCTGGCTGGCTGACGCTTTGCTGGTGCCAGAGACGATACTTTGATTCTGGTGGAGCCGTTC
>NW_009596580.1:11885-12568 GCF_000690535.1 Cariama cristata
CCACATTGGCACCAACAAAGAAAGGAGGCGAACCAGCACACTGGGAATTGCATCGGCAGCCAAGCTGGAGGTAATTCTGTATCTGGAAAAGCATCTTGAGAGGGGCAACGAGGCACTCGCTAATGAAATATAAATTCCCACTGCCCTGTTTCTGTGTGCGTCTGCAGCAAAGGACCCCGCAGACACCCAGGGGAGGGGAAAGCAAATTTCAGCAGATGGAGCTGGGCTGGGAGTACCTGGAACAGCAGATTCTGAAACGATAAATCCCGCTTCAGACCCCTGCCCTGTGCTCTGCAGCCACAGCCCACACGAGGCTGTCCTGAACGGCATCGCACAAACCTATCTTGAACTGAAAAGGAGCGCGCCCGTGGCACCAACCAGAGAAACACCGTTTCCTCTCGCTAATTTAGCAGAGCCGGGCAACCACGCGTTGTGCCGGACTCATCCTCCGAGAAGCCGACGGCAGAGATGGAGCCGTGTGCTCTCTGCTCCGCACGACCACCCAGCCCACCTCCGCAGGGAGCAGCCGGTACCTTGTGCTGCTCCCCTGCACGCCCTCACGTTATTTCCTCGTCTCCCTTTTTTAACGAGGGAGCAGGGCATTTTGGAAATCTCGTGACGCCGTCGTGACAGCGGCTCCCGGAGCCCCTTGCACGGCAGCTCCTCGCTCGCAGCGCGCTGTC
>NW_009596580.1:12665-12955 GCF_000690535.1 Cariama cristata
GTCGGGCCATTTACAATTAGGTGGCGTGCTAATCCGCCCGCTGACAGCAGGGCCCTGCTCCCCTTGCACGGCCGCGGACGTCCTTCTGCAGCCCCCGGCACCTCCACACGAGCTCAAAACAGACAAGTCCAAGGGTGAAAAGCCAAGAGACGAGCTCTGAGCACCTCAAGCCAAGAAAAAAACGTGACTTTGCATCCCCCCCGAACACCTAAGGGTTTCCATTGCACCCTGCGACACGGCCGGGTGCCAGCCGACGGAGCCCCGTGGGACCAGCGCGGTGCGGTGGGGGG
>NW_009596580.1:13032-16993 GCF_000690535.1 Cariama cristata
CTGCTAGACTTTTCTGTCATTAGGGCTGGCAGCCTGGGTGCCCTACAGGGCAGGTGCTCAGGGCACATCAGTTTGTCAGAAAAACCCAAAGCCCACAGTCTTAGCGGTGGGACCGCGTTCCCAACCTCTCCCTCGGAGCAGCAGAGCTGGCACCCAGCTGCACCCTTCAGAGGGGCAAGGAAGATGGCTGGTGCTTTCCTCTCCTGAGACGCCATCAACAGCAATCACCCCTACACCCGAATCCTCCTGACTTCTTCCCAGCAAGGCAGGGCCAAAAGCATGGCTGCCTTGGGATCCTGCCCCTCACCAAGCCCCCCCACTTGCACTTCCCACCTCTGAGGAAAGCATCCCACGGAGACCCAGCCCGTCCCAGCACCAGCGTCTGGGGAGGGCCGGGAGAAGCCGTGCGGAGAGCAGGGGAGTTGGTTGGCTTACGGGATAAGACGTGGATGAACAAAGGTGACACAGCATCTAAACGATGGTGTGGATCACTCCATAGCCACTACCATTTACTTCTCATGTCCTTCTCACTTCCCGGTGCACTGGTAAGATTATTGGCGAGCATGAAGATGTCGGCTTGGAGGAACAACATCCAAACAAGGGGGTCAGACAAGCAGCACAGACCCGTGGCAGAAAGCGCAAGGAGGGACATGTCTGTCCAGAGCCACGGGGTCTGGAGGGACCCTCTCGGGCTAGTCGGGAGCTCTGCAACCCCCAACGCCCCAGCACCAAGACTCGGGGACGGGGAAGGCTGTCACCCCACGGAGCACCCCGGGTCACGGCGCGGGGGGAGAGGGCTGGGGGCAGCACGCCGCAGCAAGCTGTGCCCCGACGGCACATACCAGGGAGGAGCACGGGCTCGTCTTCGCTAGCAGAGGGCAGGCACAGCTCAAAATGGTTATTTGCACAAGGAAGCAATTCTCCTGCTGGGGCTTAATGGGCTGATGGATGGTTCGTTTTACAACCAGACTTGTCAGAAAAAAAATTATCAAAAGGAGAATGAGGAAGAGAAATAAGATGACTTTTCTTTGAAGGGAGGAGTCAGCGAGCTCTGGAGGCAGGGGAGACCCTGCCCTTGCCACAGTCGCTCCCACGAGCCGCCGGCGTGTCCGGAGACCCAGCTCTCCTCAGCCACGTCCCCACAATGACCGCAGCCTGCAGCACTAATCCCAGGCAAAGCCTTCGCTGTGGCTAAGGGAAAAGGAGGTGCAGATGCCCTGGCCCCAGGCCAGCCGGGCTGGGCTGCGACACGGGCACCTGCAGGTCCCCGAGCAGGCGACACGGGTGCTGGGACTCGCCGGGCGGATTCCGCCGGCCGGACCCCTGCCATGGCAGAGGGCTCTTCAGGGCAGCCCAGCTGCCTTCTTCCCTCCTGATCCTCCTCTCGCATCCTCCCTGATGATTCTTGCTGCCTCCCGAGTCCCTCCCACGTATCCCCACGGGGTGCTGCCCAGTCTCATGGGTGGTGGCACCGAGCCCGGGCAGAGCACAAACCTGAGCCCTGCAAGGTGTAAGCCCAACTTGGGGCTCAGCTGCACGTCAGCTCCTCAGTATCTAATCTCTGGTGGGTTTCCAAAGACATGCGTGTGACACATCCAGGAAAAGCTCTTTTTTAGGGTTACTGGAATAAACGAAACCTAAAGGCTGGGCATGGTTTCCTTACGTCAAAGGTGCATTGTCTGGGAGCGTGGCAGGTATCACCCTCCGGGCACCCCCGCCTGGCAGCCCTCGCTCCCACCCACGACCACGCACAAACGTCAGGCTGCTGCTCTGGTCCTCACGTCTCTCTCGCCGACGGGTGGAGGCGGAGGAGCTCCATCTCACAGCTACCACAGCAGCCCTGGGATGGAGCAGCCAACTCCTCCCTGGACCGCACTCCGGCTGGGGACTAACGGCTGCCTCAGCACTTCTGCCTCCATATAAAACCAGGGCTAAGGCTGTCACTCTGTCCAACGCCATGTGTCACTGGGATCAGGCTGCTCCATGCATCCATTGGGCCATTTGTCAGGAAAAGCAGCCCAGAACAAATGGAAAACCAAATGGTAATTCGTTAGGAAAGCAGTATTTCTCACTCTGCAGTCAGAGCACTTCAAACCAGCTGCAGTCTTGGGCGCTTCCTCCTTTCTTTTGTGTTTGGAGCTTTTTAAACTCTCCAGCGTTTGTGGCTGAGGCTCCTCAGAAAGGCTGCCTCCCGTTCGCACTTGGAAATCATTGCTCAGAGGTGTCGAAAGCAACGGAGGAAACCTGCCCAGCCTCGCCGCAGCCAGCGCCGGCAGCACGGGGGGCTACAGAGGGGCACTGCAGTGCTGCAAACCCACACGTTTCCATCTCCAGCCTGACTGCACTGGCAAAGAGGCTTATTCCAGTTTCCAGGTAACTTTGGAAACCAAACCCAGTCCCCTCCCCGGTACTGCCAGTACCACTGTCCCCACACCCATCTCCCACTGGTGTGGTGCTGGGTTTGCAGCTACGTGGGCACAAGCTTGCTGCTCCTACTCTGGCAACTTACAAGCGGCTGAGCATTGCTTCTGCTGATGGTTCTGGGCACTAACCAGGGCCTCTCTCCTCTGCCCCGCCGCCAAACTGTAGGAAAATAACATCTTTGAGCCTTCCAGCTCCCTGCCAAGTATGGCTGAAACTGGACAACACGGTCAAAAGACGTTAGGGGGAGAGGGTGGGAAGCGACAGGCAGACAGACAGATGGACCAGCAGAAGGCACCGTTGCATAAAATATGTTCCCTGAAGTAGCTGGGATGAAAGCAGGCATTTTAAAGCTTCCACTCCTGCCGAGGGTGTCCGAGAGTCGTGCGGGTTGGCTCTCTTGCATACGCACGCAGTGCAACCCGCTCCCAAACCTTTGCCTGCAAAAAAAAATAAATCTGTATCTGGGGCAATGCTGCTCCCTGGCTCAGCTGTCGGCGCTGTGACGGATGCAGAGCTGGACCCTAACGCGTATTCAAGCTCAGTAAGAAAGGCGAAGGGCTTCTGCAAGTGCGCTGTGACTCCCACGGCGCCGCTCAGAGCTACAGCCCACCCCTCCAGCCTCTCCCCATCGCACGGAAACCACCGGGAAAAGCCAGAAGGCCTGAAACCGCTGGAGGAAGGGTCCAACCACCACCCCAAAGAGAAGGGTGAGAACCCAGCTCACCTACGGCTACGCTGCAATGCAGAGCAAGTGGCCTCTCCTTCATCTGCAGTGCAGGGTTCAGATGGCCCTTCAATATTAATTCTACATCATTATATTAGCACCGCAGTGTTAGAAAAGCCCTGAGGAAGCTGTCTGGACTGATCCAAGCAACTGCACCAACTTGTCATGCTAATCAACACGCCTTCCCTCCTCTGACCGTGTCAAGCACATGCCTTGTCCACATGGCAGAAGCAGCCTGGGGACAGCAGCAGCGAGGGACACCCCGACTCGCACACCGTTTGGGGAGGCAGGGGGATGACGCTGTGTGCACCCACGGCCGCCCAAAGCAATTCCTTCACGGGCAAGGCAACGCACGCCGCTAGCAGCCCCTCTGCGTGGGGCTGGGACGTCCCAGCATCACGGGCTGCCGAACTGCTGGGCTGTGCCCAGAGAGGAAGGGCAGAGCCTGCGGCGGCCACCCCACGGGTGCCGGAGGGGACCCTTGAACCACAGACACAAGAGCCAGCCCTCCTTACCTTCGTCTCCTTGATCTTGACAGCGATGACCTGCTTGCGCTGGCGGATGATCTCCATGAGCTCATCGCACTCCTCCATCAGCTTGGCCTCGTGCATGGCTGTGTTCACCTGGACAGGAACAGCAAAACCACAGCTGTGAGGAAGGACACACTCTCCCCGAGCCCGGCAGCCCCGCGGCTCTCCCAACTCGGACCAGGAGAGATGCAATATACACCCTCCGTGCCGGGCACCGGCTTTCGGGGTGCTCTGCACAGCCACGGCCGCACCGCTTGGGCGGCTCTCGGCACTCAGAGGTGAC
>NW_009596580.1:17012-17564 GCF_000690535.1 Cariama cristata
GCCCCCCCCTCCCGGTGAAGCCCCGCAGCCTCCTTGCAGCAGCCGCGAGCTTTGCTGGCCTCTCCTCCTCAGCAAAACTCTCAGCTCGCTCATGCACCTACACCGAGGCAGTGCCCGTGTGGTAGCTAAAGCAAGAGGCTGAAAAATGAATGAGAAAAGCAAGGGTGGCCGTGACTTCAAAGCATCTGCAAAAGCGAGATCGAAAGCAACCACCCGGCGTGGGCAGCGAGAGGGAGCGGAGGCAGAGCCCGCGGGGGGCTGCAGGGCTGCGAAGGGCACATCGGGAGATGCCGTGTGGGGTCTTAATGAACCAGCTCAGGACAGCAACAACGATGGGCAAGGGGGGCTGGCGTAGCCACCCCACCTCTGCTCCAGCCGCTCACTGTGCCGGGCTGCAGCCCCGGGCTCTGCAGCCTGGTGTAGGGCCCGGGGGAGGAAAAATCTTCCCCCTCCCCGTGCTGCAGGGTGCTCTCGGCAGGGCTCCAGCACCTCCTCGGAGGTGGTTTTCGGCCCACAGAGTTGGGCAGCCGCCGGGCACACCACGCCCATGCT
>NW_009596580.1:17665-22744 GCF_000690535.1 Cariama cristata
CCCCGTTACCCTTATTTTGAGCCACAGCGCAGTGCTTACAGTGCCTGGTGGTCACAGAGCCCTCCTCGGGACCCTCTCTTTGAGCAAAGCCTTTTACAAATAGCCATTGTCACCCCCCCAAAAAAACCAAGAAAAGTACCAGATGCTGCTGGCAGCACCTGCTGCTCTAAAAAGCCCCCTTTCTTCCCAGTGCAAGGGTTTGGCAGGATGCGTGCCCAGACCGTAACAAATCTGTAAGCTGTCTCCAGCTCAAGGCAAATGTCTCACTGCGCGTGCAGTTCACTTCCTAAACTGGGGCACCGTCCCCTAATGGATTTTGCTCTGGGCTCACAACAAGCGCAGCCTGGTGATGCTCAAACCCATAATCTCCACCCTACGCCATCCCCTCCTAACCACAGCTCCCAACACAAGACGCAGCTTCGGCAGGACCGGCCCCCAGCGGGGTAACGGAGCAAGCATCAAACAGCACTTTCATAATCACGGCCATCTTCCAGGCTGCCGCTGCCGATATTCCTCCCTCCCTGACCTCATTCCTGGTATTTACGGTTCTGTGGCAAAGCAATACAACCCGCTACAAGATGATGATTTGGCTGCTTAGCATCTACCAAAACATGACCACGGGGAGATCACATACGCCCTGCCTCCCCTGCTAACCAGCAAGAGACCCACCAGCCAGGCAGGGCATCGCCAGCGTGCTGCGTGGCCCTCAACGTGCTTTTGGGGAAAGCAGCAAGGAGACGCGCTAGCTCCTTGGTCACGAAGGGACAGATGCTGCAAAGAGGGGAGACCAGCACCTGGGACTCCTCCATTTGTTTGGACTCTTGAGTGACCGATTCCAAAGCTTTGCTCTGGAAGAAGCTACTCAAGATGGCCTTCTTATCTTTGGATCACCACCCCAGGCTACCGAGCCGTGTTCCCTGGCTGAGAAAAGGGTGGGGACAGCAAGAGAAGGCAGCAAGGCACGATGGCGGACTTGTCCTGTAAGACTTCAAAGAAGAGTAGAGAAGCCCAAGCAGGAGATCCATCGATGATTTCCTTCTTCATAGATCCCCCAAGGCCATCAGTCCTTCTGCACAGACATCACTGTGGTACAGGAATGGGTGCCCAGTCAGGCTCTGCCACGCAGGTGCCAGGTGTGTGCCAGGAGTGCCGGGTGGGATACCGGTGACCTTGGAGAGCAGGAGCCCTCCCCAGGGTGGTCAGGAGCCGAGATGCTGGAGGATTTGTCCGAATTGCAGCTCTTCCAGGTAAACCCGAGCTGGTGCTGCCGGCAGGAAGGCGGAGCGTGTGCCCTTCGGAGAGACAGGATGATCGGGATGCAGGCAGTGACGAGGGGGTCAGCAAGCTGGGGACACAGGGGGCTCCCACCCTGCCCCTCGAACGAGCAGAGATGAGCACGGTGTCAGCCCCAGGAGGCAGAAGGAAACAGTGCCTTGTTTCTACAAAAAAAGCTGCATGTGTCCTGCTTAATTTAGACTAATTAATCCCTGCTGGACCCCCTTTTCAGACTTCAAATACACAGATTTTTTTTAAAAATATATTTTAAAGGTGAAAGAAAGGCATGCAAAGAGTGCAGTCAAAGCACAGGCAGAGGTTTCAGTCCTCTGTCTCCAGGAAAGGCCGGCATCCTTGGGGGGATGGACAGGAAAGGGGGGATACGCTTTACAGAAGGGGAATTGAGCCCTACCACTTAACCAGTGTACTAGAGGACATAAATAGGTTTTCTTCATTTTGTACTCTCAAAGCTCTGTGAAACAGCGGAGAAGTCTGAAGGCAACCCAGAGTTAAACACATTTGATAGAAGATCTTTTTTTAAACCTGGCCAGCAGATTATGCAACGCTGAAGTGGGAGACAGCTGATGGTCTGCAAAGATAACTCCACTGAGAGAAAACAGCCGATACTCTTCCAAATCTGCTGCAAGGTAGCAGAGGGGGGAAATCAGCGCCAGGGTTTGGAGCCTGCCGCAATCTGTGCTGGCGGCGGCAAAGGCGAGAGCGCTGCCTTGCATCCCAGGCTGTGGCAGAGGATGCTGCAGCACGCTCGAGGCACGAGGGCACGGAGGGACAGCCACCTCCCGAATTTCCCAGCAGCACAAAACCAGGGCAGTTTGCAAGTGTTTGCAGCCCCGGTGCTTGGCATTGCCAGAGGGAGGGAGCCCTGGGTGCCAGGACTGCAAAAGCAGCAGCAGGAGGAGAAGGGGTGGGGGTCCTGCAGCAAGCGCCGGGCTCCCCCTCCAGCCTGGCATGCCAAGCAGAAATCCCGGGCTCCTGGTTAAGTTAATCCTAAATCTGAAAACCCACCCAGGGCAAGAAATCTGCAGCTCAGCCAGCCTTCGTGCTCTGGGAGACTGAGGGCAGATGAAGCCGCAGAGGCCACGACAGTCTCTTTCCCCGGCTCCCTTCTGTCCAAAAAGGAGCATTTCTGAGGCCAGAGTCTCCCCCCAAAAGTGCCAGCAGGGCACGGAGGTGGGATTTCAGATCAACACAGCTCTGCTGGCAAAAACCCTGGCTCAGGCACAGCCAGGTACTGGCCAAACCGCTTTTTATTAGGGTGAACTAGTTCCCAGGTAAATGCTGTGTTTGGGGGGGTGCTATGACTGTAGGAAAGCTGGGCATGGGGGGGGGAGCTTTTAGACGTAAGAAGGGGGGTGGCAGAAATACTTCACCCTTCTCAATGGGATGGGGGGGGACACATGCTAGGGACAATACAGCTCTACAATAAAAAGCAAATGGTAAACCTCAGACCTGGAAAGAGCTCGCGTTGCAGCTCGCGGAGGGACGAGGAGCATCGTCTCAGCCCGAGGTGTGATTTGTGCTCAGAGAGACCTCCTCCTCTGCACCCCGGCAGCAGGAACCCAGCTCTGAGATACAGCAGAGGACCCCATCCCACCCCCACAGAACTGTCACCCCCCAAACCGTCAACAGGTTTTTGACTGTCCAGCAAGGCAGCTGTGCCCCAGGGGACACGCATCAGCTTGCAGCAAGGCTGGCCCCGTGGCTGCCATGGCACAGAGGGCCACTGTCCCACCGCGGAACTGCAGCCGCACGGGCAGCATCTCCTGCCCTCCCTGATGGGGACAGGGGGTGGGTACCATCTCTGCTGCCCACCCTGGTATTTCACAAACGCAGCTTCCTCGTAGGGTCATTACCTGCTCTCTTCGGCCCACGTTTCCATCACTGCCACGAGATTTGGTCCCTTCGCCCTCTCTCAGCAGCATCCTCCCACGCACCGTACAGGGGGACTCACTCCTGCCCACGCCAACGGGCAGCACAGCCTTGGGGACACGTGCAAGGCCCTTCTCTGGGGTGCCTCCCCCTGCACCTCGGGGTGCTGTGCCACCAGCACCCTCGACATAACGCGGGACTTACATCGAACATGGCTTGATGGGCACAGGACGGTGGCATCACGCATGTCCACCTATATGTGATGTCCACGAATAGCTCAAAAGCAAAATCCCCTGCATTCAGACTCGTGGGGAAGTGTAGAGGGGCAGAGACATTTTCTGCTTCACACTTCAATGTGCTCTCTGAAAAGGTGCCTCTGAAGGGCAGGACTGCATATTTAGTAAGGCCAAGAAACGTATTTCAACTGTTATTTTAAGCAGAATGACTGATAAAGCTGAAAACTCCTGAACTATGCAGAAAGCAACAGCCTGGAGGTCTGAAACTTCCTGAATCAGAAACAAATACCAAATAGCTTTCAATTCATTACATGTCACTTCATTAAAATGCTGAAGCTGGATTCAGAGGAGATTTGGAAGGACATCCAGATGCATCCCTGCTCCATCCCCGGAGGGGTCCTGGAGTCAAAGCGTGACCTAGAAGGACAGCGAGTGCTGGTGACTGTCACCAGGGCTCTGCAAGGACGGTCTGGCTCCTTCTCTGCCTGCCAGACTTCCATTTACTGGCTATTTTACCATACTCACTCCAAACCCACCGAGCCCTGGGGGGGAGAGGAAGCCCAGGAGAGACACCTCTGACAAAAGCCATTCCTACTGCAGCGCCAAAAATCCCTCTCCCCACCACGGCACATTGGCAGAGAGAGAAGCACAACAACGCGAGCGGCACGGGAGATCGGCGCAGCCACGCTCAGCAAGGCCAGCGGTGCTGCAAAACCCACGTGTGATTTTTCTGCCCCCTACTTTGGCATGGAAAGGCCGAGCGTGACTCAGCTCCCTCCTCCTCGCACGCCAAGCTGTGCCCGACAGTGGCTCGCAGCTGCTGGCGGTACCGCTGGCACTCTCAGAAAGGGGTTGTGCATCTCTCCAGATCATCAGGACAGCAGCACTGGACATTTTTCAGCGAGCAGAGAACAAAACGCTGATGCTGCCCGCAGGAAAGCCCGGGGTCAGGAATCACCTTCCTGGCCCGAGAGCCCAGTCGCTCTCCGCCACGCAGACGGTGAAGAACAAGCGGCAGCTCCCTGTGCAAATGCATCCCCGTGGGCTGCACTGCGGGCAAACGACTCCAGCCAGCACACGCAGCATCCCCGCATCCCCGATGGCTGCTTGGCCCGCGAGGCTGCTGGGGGAAGTCGTGTGGAAGCCACGGGGCTTGCATCCCCCAGCAAGGGCTGGAGTGGGCAAGGGTGAAGCAAATAGCCGTCAGGTTTGCTCAGGTGTTGGCAAACGCCCCCCGAATCTACGCCTGCGGTCCCTGCAGCAGCCCGGTGCTTTTTTTTCTCTGGAAAGGCGCTGGTTCATGGAACCACTGCTTAATTTAGCAAGCAAAAAAAAAAATCAATAGCCCATTAAGAAGAAAATAATCACAACAGCCACTCTCCATGCATCACTTCAGTAAACAAAGCTGCAAATTAATTTACAACTAATTGGTATGTGCACTTTGAAACAACAGTAAGGTATTAACCGCCTTCTTCCTCTCGAACGTTTTCCACGGGAGCGCATCGCTTATGATCTCCCGACTCCGGCGCCGCAGCCAAGAGGCAGCGTCCGTCCGTCGGCCAGCACAGGCTCTCTCTCTTCCCTCGGCCTCGCAAACAACTGATGCCTGATCGCACGCCGGGAACACAGAGTTTTACAGATCAAGTGGTCAAAGCAGCAAGGTCAGCTGAGTCCCTTT
>NW_009596580.1:22760-24933 GCF_000690535.1 Cariama cristata
AAGGTGATCTCTCTTCCTCCGATGCTTTCCGTAATCCCCTATACAAAGCCTTTCCCACTTGCTGCTGGCTTAAGCCTGGATGTTGCTACTCTCCTAGAGAATGCCGGAGAGATGGCAATCGCCGATCCTGACAGCAGGAAGGACGCAGGGAGGCAGAGGGCCCGTGCTCGGGAGGAGGAAGGAAAGCGGGGAAGCTCAGCTCAGCGAACCGACAGAACGCCAGGACCAGCCCTGCCCTGCCAGGGGAAGCTGCTGTCCCGGCAGGGATGGATGGAGACAACGTCCCCGTCTGCACCGAGGACAAGTCACTGCCTACACCGTCACAGGGTGAGGCTGGCCCTGAACCGAGCGCGAATGCGGGAGATGAGGAAAAGAGCTTTAAGGAGTGGGGTGAGGTTGAGCGAGGACCAGCGCAGGGTCCGGGCAGCAGCCTGTGGAGAGGGTCTGAGGTCAAAACTACACGGGAAACACGGGTGTGAATATTGCAGCCACTGCCCTGGCATACCGAAAGGGGATTATAGCCCGGAGACAGCCAAAATAACCCTTTCCTTTCTCCTCAGAGCACTGGAAGAAGAGCGGAGCATTGCTCTGGCTGGGGAACCGCACCACTTCAGAGCGCTGCATCGCCAAGGAAAGGTGGACAAAAAGGGGACAGGCTGGATTGTAGAGAAACTGAGAACAGTGCTGTGAAGAAACTTGGAAAAAAAAAAAACCGACAACCAATAATGAAACTATCTCAGCCCAAAAAGGAGAAGGGAGGATGGTGGACTCATCGTCCCTGGAGGTGTTCAAAAAACGTTTAGATGTGGCGCTTCAAGACATGGTTTAGTAGACATGGTGGCATCAGGTATATGGTTGGACTTGATGATCTTTGAGGTCTCTTCCAACCATAACGATCCTATGATTCTATGGGCTGTCCACAAGTACGTTATGGGCTGCTGGAGCGATGAGCAAAATAACTTTCCTGCTGTGTCCACAGTGGACAGGACTGGGCAGAGAGTTACAGGCTGAGACTGCTGCCCCAAAGTTTCAAGGCGGACTTGGTAAAAGCTTCCTGGCACGGAGGCATACGAGACCTCAGATGCCACGGGAAGAGGCAGCGTCTCCATCACATGTTGAGGACTGGGTGGGACAGTCGTTGTCACGATGCACCTCGGGACAGGCGCCCACGGGGGATGATCCCTTCCAGGCCTCCTTGTCTGGAACTCCTTCCTCCCACATTCGCGTCACGGAGCATCTGAGCGGCTCAGGGAAGAGCATGACGACAGAGGCTCTCCCAGGATTCCTGCCCCAGGTAGCAGCAAATTACACAGCAAAGTGGGATTACACCAGCTGGAGGCAATGCCTGGAAGTCCTCCTTTTGCAGCAAAGGTCAGAAAAACATTCTCATGCTCACAGGAAAAGTAAGGCTATGCCAAAGTGCTTAGGAGGAAAGGGACTCAAGTGAGCCTTGATTTCACCAGCAGGCTCAGCCCCATCAGCATGGCTTTGGCTGCCTCACCACACAAAGGACCTTACCCCCAAAGGGCTTCCCCAAATCACACCTGACCCCCCCCTCCCCCTTTATTCCCTTGGGAAGAAGAGTCCTCATTACCAGCCCTGGCTCACCCAAGCCCTGCGGAAGATGTAGGCACATCCTTCTCCAGTATTAAAGACTCGCCCACAAACGCGGCGCAGCCCCAGCTCACCGATGGTGGATGCAGCAGCCCCGAGGAGCACCAGTGCTGGGAATGACAGCCCCCGCACCCCGGAGGGGAGGGCTGCCTTGGAAAGCACCCGCAGAGCGCCCTGCAGAGGGGCAGACCGTCTCACCCCGACGTTCCCAGTATCGCTGCCTGTGCCTGTCCCCCTCTGACCTCCACGCTGACTCGAGTTGCTTGGCTTCACACCTGGGATGCCAAAACACATCCCAGGTGGGAGCACCCCCCCATTAAATGCCTGCAAGCAGCTGTGGGGATTTCGTATTGCTTCCTTGCCAGCACCTGCAGACACCCACCGCTTCCCTCTTTCTCTCCATCAGGCTGTGGAGAGGACTTTTGCTCAACCCACCCCAGCACGGTGGGGTCTCACTCTCTCCTTCCCACAAGGAAAGGGTTAAAATATAATTAACACAGTACGAGCACCCCGGGGCTGAGAAGGACCCTGGTGGCAGCTTCCACACCCGCCTAGGTAG
>NW_009596580.1:25016-26621 GCF_000690535.1 Cariama cristata
GCCCGTGGCCTGCGCCCCCGACGCCGCTCCGCAGGCACAGCCAGCAATTTCCCTCCGCGCCTTCCTGCAGCGCTCGGCACTTTGACATTCAAGTGCTCTGCAAAGAATAACTAGTTTACTTTAACAGCAACCCCAGACAAGAAAGAGGAGGTGTAACTAGCCCAGAATTTGAAGTACAGAGGCATCACGGCCAAAAGGATTGGTTGTTTCCGGGAGCACAGCTGGAGATGCCCCAGCCTTTGAAGGCAGGGTGCAGGCTGTAGCATGCTGAGCATCCAAAGCAAACTCTCGCTAATGCCTTCCAGCTGCAGAGGAAGGTTTGCAGCACCCAGCCCCAGTGGGTCCCACCTGTGCACCAAAGGAAACAGGAGCTGCCGGCAAAACTGCATCCGAGCGCAGGAGGCAGCTACGAGAGGGGCAACTCCGCTTTCCCCCTCCCTGACAGCTGAGCTGTGTTTGCACGCTCAGTGCCACCCAGGCATCAACCAAAAGCACCCACCGTCCCCCAAGCACAGAGCAGCCAGCAGATCCTCCCTTCCTGAGCCAACCCAGCAGCCTGTGCCCCCTCCCAGTGGCTCCCAGTCATGCCACCCTCTCCTTCAGACCCTACAGACCCCTGGGAACCATCCCCACGTCCTCCACCATTTGAGACTAAACTCTCTGAAATAATTCATCCCCGCACCAGCCCCTCGGTGTCAGCGATGCTTCCCACCACACACCCATCTCCATTCCCAGGGCAGCCCCCAGGGAAAGGACACAGAAGCGATCCCACACATCCCATCACTCGAGATGGGAGCTTCCCAGTGCACCTTCCCCATCGCCCCCCTGGTCCCCTGATTGCTCTCACCAACCTCCACTTGCTGGCAGATCTGTATCAGCTTGGCCATCTGGTTTTCCAGTTCACTGTTGCGTTTAACCAGGTTGGTGAGATTCGTCTCCAGGGTTTGCTGCGAGTCCAGAAATGGGAGAGGAGAAAGAGAAAAAAACAAAAAGATTAGCAAAGCCGGAGGACTGTCCCCAGTCCCCCATCAGCAACCAAAACCATTTGCCACCCAACACGCTGCCCGAGGGAGCAACAACTTCAATAACTTCGGGCAGAGGCTCTTGGGTTTGTTGGCAGCTCCTGCCCACGCTGGTGAGTTGTGCCAGTGCTCGGCCCAAGCCGGAGGAGCCCCCAAGCCGGGCACCGCGGTGGCCCTGAGGAGGTCCACAACCAGAGGTGACAGCGTGGGTGTCTGCCCTTGGCTGCGCCTCTGGAGTCGGTTGGGGAAGCCGGGGTGGGTTGTGCTCCTGCAGCAAAGCTTTCTCCTGCCTTCCCTGGAAAATTTACAGGCAGCTGGAAAAACATCAGGAGTTTGTCAAAAACGCGCCCAAACCACTCGCTGCTGCCGAACCCTCTGACAAGGTGGGAGAGACTAAAAGTGCTGCTCCCGACATCTCTCCCAGGAAAGAAGCCAGCATGGCTATTCTCGTCATCATTTTTGTTTTGCACGTGGTAAGGAAGCCAAACGAGAACCATCAGAGAGGGACTTCTCTCCTTTGTGAACCATCAACCCAGGGACAGGCAGGGAGAGCACGGCGGCAGCTCCAGACGGAGCCACGGGG
>NW_009596580.1:26652-30540 GCF_000690535.1 Cariama cristata
CCGCGGCCGCCCAGCCATCGGCACCACCGGCCACCTCTGCCCTCCCCAGCTCCTGCCAGGCTGCCCACCACCACCAAAACCCGGCCCAGTTCGGCCGTTCCCTTCTACCACGTCCCACCTTTTTGTAAGAGTACAAAGAGCTATTCTGCTCTGATGGGCAGCCAGGAATCCTGCCCGCTCTGCATGAATCACTGCTGTTTTCCATCCCTGCTCTCCCCTCCTCATCCTATGTTGGTACCGGAGATAAAAGGCCCCCAGGAGAAGGCTGTGGTCCCCGCCACAAGCTGCCTGCCTTTCCCGTCCCAGCTCCCTGGCCACGCTGCCTTTCGCTCGTGGGAGCGGATCACCACCGGTGATCACAACCCAAGCGGCGTGGGGATCCTCGGGGAGCGCCGTCTGTTTTGGTGCCCGCAGGCTGCAATATTCATGGAGCAGAACAGGATCCAGCGGAGCACGGAGAAAGAGCCTGGTTGAAAAGATTTCGATATCTGTGGACACACAGTGGACTCGTATTTTTGGGGATATCAATAATTTAAGTGACACCGCATTTCCATTAAAATACACGGTTCCACTAAGAGGAAATGTTTTATAACAAAGTGCTCGCTACCTGTTGCAACGCTTGTCGGGAAAATGATATCCTATTAATATTTTAAACTTCAGGGCTGGGAGAGGATCCCTGCGGTGTTTTATTCATCCTCGGCTAGGAACTGCAGTCCGAGGCTTTCATCAAGACCCCAGCAGACCCATAAACACAGCCCTTCTCTGCACGCACAGGTAATTCGGGGGCTAGTTAGCCAACAGAACTTGAATGATAGTCATGAAGCACAGGCAAGGCATTCATTCCTGAAAAACCACTGGCTTCTAAAATACTCCGAGCTCGTTTGCAATCCTGCAAATTGCTAGCCAACGGCGGGTGAAGCAGAAAGCAGAAACAGGCTTGAAAAATGAAATAAAACCCAGGGTGCCTTCATTAAGTGGAAAGTGGTTTGCACAACGCTGTATCGATAATGAAAAAGCCAGCTGCTAACAGTTCCTGCCACCCTCTTTCCTTATAGCTCAATATTATTGAACGTAATTTGACTAAAGCATTGAACATTTAACTTGCTAATTATCTTCCTCATCACCAACTCGGCCGCACTGAAGTCACAGCTTTGAAATTGCAGCCGATCTGCTTTAATGTTCCCGGGCTGTTGATGGAGGGCAGGGAGGGGAGGGAAGGGAGGCGAGCTCGAGATACACTCTTTGAAGCACACGAGTCCAAAACACATTTGCAGCATCCCAAGTTTTCCAGGGGACAGCATCGCTCCTCCCCATCCATAAACACGCAGACAACCTGCCCCTGAGCACTTATCCCTCTGCTAAGCGTACGCTGACGCCGCAGTGATGCTGAAGCAGTCGGCAGCGTTTTACCGGCGTTAACGATCGCTCGAACAGCAAGCACCCTCTCTTGCTGCTCCCTGGTTTGGCAGGGCTCCCTCCGCGAGGCACCCCGACTGCTGCAAGCCCTCGCGCAGCACACGAACGCCCGGCTGGGGCCATCTCCTTCCCTTTGACTTGCTGAAACAAACAAAATATACTAGAAGCTTTGATTACACCAGCTGGTTATTTCATAGGTATATATAAATTACAGCAATTATAGGGGTTGTTTTTAATTGCATTATAACACACACATAATTTCCCCAAACATTAACCTTCTGGCCTGGAATACAGAACAGTTGATTTTCCTACAATTGGGAAGAGAAGTGAGAATAAAAAGGAAACACCACCATGTCCTTGAGCAAAAGCCATGGGCGCTCCACGGCACGAAGGGGCCGGGGTGCCCAGGTGATGGAAACCCACTCGCCCGGGGACGGCGGGACCGGGGAGGGAGAGCGCACAGCCCCGCTCCCCGTGGGAAAGCGGCCGAGCCTTTCCCAGCCCCAGCTCTGCCAGGGTCAAACCCTCTCCGGCAGCTTTGACAAAGCGGCTGCACCCCATTTACCTGCAGGTGACCAGATGCAAAATAAACATATTTGGCACCCAGCCGAAGGAGCCGAGTAACATGGCACTGACATTCATATTTTATTTAGTTAAGCGCACAATGAGCAACAACTTCTTGATTTTCCTTTTTCTCCAAATATCAAACAAGCAGTTGAACTAAATATGGATTTCTCTATTCCTGTTTGAAGATAGGAAGGTTGGGGATTCAAGACAACTTTAGGAATTATAAATATTAGGTTTCCTCCTGGTCCGCTGTGCTTTGTCAAACAGAACCCTGGCTGCGCCCAGGGGGACCGCATCCTGCACACCCTGCGCTGCTGGGAGCCGCGCTCCGTGGCAGGGCCCCATTCCACCCACCAGTCTGGATGCTGGTCCACACTGGGAAACGCAGTCAGCCTTGTGGCTTTAACCAGCTGGGAGACGGGAGCAGAGCAGCCTTTGAGCCCCAAGCAGGCTGGCAGGGGAAGGGGCCCCTGCTGAGCCCCTTGGGAGCACTGCACAGACCTGACCTTGCCGGAGCGGCCGGGTGATGGGGGGTCCGACCCCCACAGGCTTTGAGCCGTGCGAGCCTCGGGTCTTCTGCCCCAGTGGGAGCCCCTGGGCACGGGACAGGAGAATCCGGAGTGCCCTGCAGCTGGGGAAAGCCTGAGAGTCGGGAGGGCAAAGGTGGTCGCAGGCACGGGGGGCTTCTGCTGCTGCTGCTCTGCACTGACGTTCGCTTGCAACCAGCCCCGGTGCTGCTCTGACGGGCGAGAGGGCTCGCCCCAGCGAGACAGCACGGGAGGTTGTCATCTGGCTCTGCCTTATTACAGAACCTGCTTTCCACATTTATCTTCATGCAAAGGCAGCCAAAACTGGAGAGTGTTTACTCTCAGTGATTTATTTAGGGCTTTTTTCCTCGCCCTTGTTCATTGATAATCGCTTTCAATGAAGGATGCGGGTCCCTGCCCTGCTCCCCCCATGTCCCACAAACACAAACCACATGTGCCTGCATAAACACAGGCGCACGCACGCACAAAAGTCAAACCAGCTGCGAAACGCTTCCCCGCACGCCTGCTGGCCGGCCACGGCTGCCGGGGCTGCAAAGCGGCAGGAAAACCGGTCCCTGGACGTCCCCCAGGGGTGCAGGGGAAGGGCACCCGCGGCAGCTGGGTGGGATCTCTGCCGGGCTGAGGATGCCCAGCCAAGCCCTTGGCGGCCGAGGATGTGCTGTCCAGTCTCCTGGCACGGGGCAGGATCGGTGCTGGGGGTGCTCTGCCCGATCTGGAGCAGCACAGGACAGCCAGATGCCACCAGCACCTGCCCAGGGAGTCCGGCAGCGAGAGGACTGGGCATGGGACCCACCTGCTATTTACCACCGTCAGCCCTGGCAGTGACACATCCCTCCGAGATGACGTTTATAATCAATACCCAGCCCCCAGCACAAAAAAAGAAAAAGAAAAACAATATTGTGGGAAAACACGATAAGCAAGTGAGCCGCCTGCCTTTGCTGAAGGAATTTCCCCAGACAACAGGACGAGTGACAGAGACACGACTGAGCTCCCGCGCAGCTCCCGCCTCGTGACACTAATGCATTTTAAGTCGCTTCCCAGCAAAACGTACTGAGTAAAAGCTGAAATAAACTGCCAGCTTTCAGTGCCTGGTATCACCCTAACTGGGAGAGCTGACCTAGAAAATCAAGCGATTTGTTACGGCGAGGTTCTGCCGGTGTTTCTAATTGTGCTGAAGAGAATCCCGCGCAGGAGCCCAGAGCCAGAGAGGCTCTCGCGCAGCGGGGCAGGGACCGAGGGGCAGCATCTGACCAACAGACGAGGGTGCACCCAAGGGCGCAGTTCTGTGCGCTGCAAAGGCAACCTCCCCCTCCGCGTCCCCTCCCCATTAAGAGCGGCTCGGAATCCGTTTACCGGG